>NC_051155.1:148628334-148667140 GCF_013339745.2 Dermacentor silvarum | reverse complement strand
TCTTTGCTTTTGCACACATTTTCATTCCGTTTATAATCTCCAATGTGTATGTGACTCCTATAAGTTTGCTTGAGCTTGCTGGCCTTACTGTAAATGCACGTAGGAATTAACGCACATGATTAATGCGATCATCTATCTCAATTGACTACTTTTAGTCGTCCCTTCTACAGATGCCTAAAACCGCTGTAAAGCCGGGCCACTCGAGCCTGTATTTATAATGCCTCCATTAAGAAAAATTGAACGGTACGTGGTCAACGTTCGGGTACACAGCGGTTATGTTAGTGATCGGTGTGTCAACGAAACGGTCGTCGCTTCCGCGGCCACCAATTGACATTTTCCTAAGAGAAGGTTTGTGAATACCAACCCCATTCACGAGAAAAAATTCAGTGCACTTCCCATGCCGAGAAAATGGGGGTAAGCGAAGCTTGTGGCAAGACGACACTGTCGCAGGAGTTCCGCTTCGTTTGCCCTAAACTCACGGTCGGCGGCTATTCGCTGACGTTTGGCCTCGGCTTCAGAAGCCCTCCGGCTAGAATCGGACAAGCTTCCCTTACCCCTATTTTCTCGAGAGGGGTTTCTTGAGTCCCACGTGTGACAAGGGTAGTTCAAGGGCGCGTTACAGGTCCCCGAGCCCACAGGGGTGTGTGTCATTGAGCTTGGACCCTTTCTGCACTATCGCCAGGATCGTCCCACGTTTCAGCGTTAAACCACCACCACCGCCACCACCACCGCCGAAACTTGTGAGCCTATAAAGCTTCGCTTAAAACGCAGTATACAGCGTGACCAATCAGGGTGATAGTGCATGATAGAGACTGTGGAAGTGAATAAATTGCTGCGGTATTATTGCGAAGTAGTGGAACTGTAGCAAATATAGTTTTCCCGGTCTTCGTTATATTCCCCTGTTACGAGACGTATTGCTGGCGCCATTTGCCAACGACACAACGTGTTGGAATGGCGAGGCAGCGTGATGCGTAGTCTCAAAAAGACACCAGCGGCCCGAAGCGCACGCAGAGCGTTGGCGATGGTTGTTCTTGTTGACCTGATGCTAGGAGGGGGCTCTTCTTCTCTACAGCTCCGAAATACGATGGGAGCAAACTCCCCATTTCCAAAAAAATGTTTTATTGAGGTTCGCTAAAACAAAGTACAACATTACAGTGCATTACAGTTTGCACCAGTCAGCGCCGTATCAAAATGCTGGAGTCAAAAGATATGGGGGAAGGCTACAAGTGGTTAAAGACATGAAGCAGGCTAAATACGAGAACGCGCGTCATTATATACTAGCGAGAAAGCACTTACACAAGAATTTCGCCCTTTTATTTGATTAGAATAAACTACATGCGTTGTCCAATTATGTGTCAGTAGCAATGAACATTTGTTTCTGTATAAAATCGTGGTTAGAGTGATAGGTCTGAACAGTAATAAGTTGGCTAGATAATATGCATGCGTTATGGGATGAATTGTCAGGCATTAGCCCCTTTGTTTGGAGGCCATGATGATATACATCCTGAATATTGACTGGTCAGTCTCAGGGCCATGCACTTTCCGGACCAGAGCCGTGACGTCTTCGAGCAGCTGCGGCCTCTCGGTGTCCGAAACAAGGTGGTTGATAGGAAGGAGGCTCATGTGCACTTCTGCAAAACCAAGAAACACAGAAGAAGAGAAGATACCAGCAAGGCTGAAATGCTTGCTCATTGGTACAAACACAGTCAATAAACGGTGTGCAGAGATATTTACACTCATAACTGGTTCCTTCTGAGACGAGGATTATATATTTGCTGAAAAGAACTATGTAGGTTAACCGGCACGACGCGGTAGAAGTAAGCAGTCAGATGGTTCGCTTGGGTTTTGAAGCACGTAGCCTTGGTATAGTATGCGAAACATACTGATACTTAAGTAAAGCTCACGCCAAGCATTTTTTGTTAAGCGCACTGTCGCACTTTCCTGCGCGTCGCATCTTGGGATTATGACAGAATCTACACATGACCGTCGGACCTACTCAAGTAGGCCTTGCTATATTTCCGTGTTCCTGTTCTTCTACAATAAACAGCGACATTCCTATATCCTATAAACATATATCCGCCTTGGAGTACACAGATGCACAGAAGACCTAATTCTCGCTGAGCCCTATATATTAGGCTATTAACACAGTCTCTGGAGTAAATATTCCCGAAGTCAATGTCCATTGCAGCGAATTGGGGCCTCAAGTTTCGTAAGATGCACACAAGGAAGCTACCGCAACGCGCAAAGACTGCCAGGTAAAGAACAACTTAAGGAACATTTATATGTTGCGATAGCTTTGGCTCTGTAACTCAGCTGCAAGCCTCTGCCGCGTAGTCATTATAAAAGCAGGTGAATAGTTATTAATATGTATTATCATGCCGAAATTCCGGAAACACTTTTTTTAGCTCAATTTAGCTAGTCTTCGGAGAAGAAAGGACGAAAAATATTTTGTTAGCCACGGAAGCTGCCACCTCATGGGCAGTACCTACTTTTCTGTTAACATATAGTAGCAGTGTGTTGTTGAATGGTTTGTTTCCTGCAAATTAGAAGCAGCGTTTATGACTGGTGCAGTTCACAATTAATTAATTAATTAATTCTGTAATTTCACGCACAAGAGCCACGGTCTGATTTTGAGGCACACCGTAGAGGAGGACTCGGAAATAATTTTTACCACCTGGGCTTCTTTAACGTGCATCCAAATTTTACTACACGATCCCGTATTGAGTATACTCCAGCGTCAGGAAACAAATGAGCTTGTACTTGTGCCACACGGGCACAAAAATGACATTTCTTTGCTACTGGCTTAACTTCCGTAATGATCTTTATTTTCGGCGTAGCTGCCACACGTGCAGATTGCCCTCCCTTGCCGCACACCCAGTGGCACATAATCGGTGACCCAAGTTGGTGAAAGGTTTATTGAAAAGCTGCACATAACCAGTGCATTTGCGGCGCAGCCTGCTAAAGCGTCGGGATTTAAGGAACCCTTGGAACATATATGTTCGATTCCGGAAGCCCAGCGGAACATTCCCGGCACATTCCCAGTGGCACAGTGGTAACCTAGTTACCCAAGTTGGCGTCAAAGACGCTCATTGAAGAGTCACATAGGTGCCTCTTCACTGGCCACTTCATAGGTCACTGGATACACACCCAGTGACCCAAGTTTAAATAAAAAAGGCTCAGCCCGGACCGAGTGGCACATGTATACCCTGTGCTCTAAGTCGGCATCAAAGAGTTTCCATGAGCTGCGATACTTACTTAGTCCCGCATCTAAAGTTACCCATATCGACGTGGTAGAGGTTCGCTGAAGAGCAGAACTTATGTACACATTGCCACATACTCAGTTATCCAAATTTGTCCAATGGTTGGTTTCGAACCCTGATCTCTCCGGACAACGGCCCGATGCGCTACCCATTCGACTATGGACTGTCCAGTGACCCAGGCAGTCGGTAAAATAGTTGGAGACAAACATAGCCCCCGGAAATTGAGTGAAGTACCCTAAAAATGCTAAACGCATAAACATTAAAGATGCTGTAAGCACTTCCATGCAAATGAGGTGATTCCGCTAAGCAATCTTATACGTAAGAAGTGGCCTCTTTTAATCTGAATCGTTGTCGCGCTTACCTATTATGTCCTGTTCAGACCATCCATCAAATGTCACCAGCCTTGGCAGCACAAAAATGTTGGGGTAGAGGCCGGCTTCACGCAGAAGTGACGTCATGTACAGGATCTGTTCGGTCTTGCTCTTCATGTAATGGCTCTTCGAGATAAACTGCAGCAGCGTCTGGGCAAAGGGTCGACGCGAAGCTCTTGGTAAACAAATACCGCACATTCAGAGAACTGCACCCTCAACTATATATAGAGAAACAGAACGGTACCCTGGAAACCTAACGAAGAGCATTTCGGTAATGACTTGCGACACTAGAGATGTCAACACTCCTTGCACTAATATAGACAAAATGCAGACAAAACGTCACGAATTATACGCCCCACACTTTAGGCAGTTCTTTCGCTCAGCGCATTTTTAGCTCACTGGGACACTAGCACCATATCAGCGCATCGTTGGAAGAAATCCCTTAAATCAGCGTTAGATCAGCGTGTTAGCTTATTAGCAGAAATTGCTACGCTGGCCGAAGCAGCCGGGCTTCCGCACTGGGGCTTAGGGGAGGACAATGGCCCTCCAAGAATCAGCCTTCATTTAAATGTCAGAGCCCTTCCACCCTGTAAAGAAGGCGGTCCAACGAGGCTGGCGCTCTGGTGGGATTTGCTACGTTGGGGTTTAGCTATATTGGGGATTTTCTATGTTGAATTTGGCTGCAAAATGGCAAACCCACCCCTTCGCTACGTATTCGGGAAAGAGGATTCGGACGCCGGCTCCGAGGAGCACAATTGGATATTTTTTAACACTTAGGATATTTTTAACACGGCGATGGATATGCCATGCCCGACTCTGAAAGAACATTGCTCGGCGTCCACAGGCGACGGCATTCCTAGCGCGTTGCGGAGGATGGCACGCGTCGGCATGCACGGGCGATGGCGTTCCTGGCGCGTTCCTCACGCTTTTCTACGACGCTCCCCGACATGAGCACTTGACTAAAGTTGCGTATATACAACCAACGCTAACGCGAACTCCTCTCACACCACACTCCTTCGTTGACCTACTTTTTCGTACACCGCCATTGGTTGGCGCGCCTCACGCTCTCCACCTCCAACGCGACTATTAGACGGCGCGACTTACGTCAACCCCCTCCCTGTTATTCTTTTCTTCTGCGTCCTCTCACAGCATTCTCACAGGGTCGAGTTATTCTTCTCCTCGTCTCTCCCGCTAGGTCACATGGCTTTTATACGCGCGGGCACGATCTTCTGGAACCTAGCCGTTAACAGGTTTGCTGTAAAAATGCGCTAGACCTAGTGGGTTTTCGCTACCTTAAACTGTGACGACATGCTTTTAAAAGGAAAGCTAAATTTTCACGGCACTTCGAGTGAATGGTTTCCTGAGCGCATATACGATTAACTTACAGGAAGACATAGCCCATTGTAGTGTATCACCTGAATTGTGTTAGTGCAATCTGATTTTAAAATTTTCCGCCTCCATTCCACGCTGTGAAAATGGATGTACAGCGAAGCTGTTGCCGACGTTGCACAAGCGCCACTTCCACAAGGCGTCGCACCGTCGAGATCAATGTAGCGGCCACGACCGCGTTCGCGCCCTTTCCGTTGGTTCTTCGACGCCGCGGTGCACGTTTCCCGGCGTCCATACGCTTGCGCGTAACCCGCGTTCACGCCGTGAACGTCCTTGATATTTTTATTGCGATAGCAATTATATGGACACTCAAAAGCAGATTTCTGCCGTCGGCGTCGCCGTCGGCGTCGCCGTCGCCGTCGCCGTGAGGTTCCGTATGACGTCATTTGGAGAAGAAATCGTCGCTGCGCGCCGAACGCTGTATGTGCGAGTGAAAGGGCGCGAGGGGCGCGTCTTTCACGGGGAGTGAACGCACGGCGGAGAACAAACGCGCGTTGTGCGCCGTGCTCGCTTAAGGGCTGCAGAAGTAGGCGTCTCTGTTCTCCTTCACAATCACCATGTATGTAGAGCAAACGCGCCTTCTTCCGACGAGCGAGATGCAGTGGGGGAGGGGGAGGGAAGGGAGGCGACGTTTAGCTGCGGCACGCAGTGCCTATTTATATCAGAGGCTCCGGCAACAGTCACCAACGCCGCACGCATTTTGAGCGAACGCGGGCAAAACGCCGATGGCGTCGACAACAGTTCTGCGTGTTGCCGATGCTGCTGCATGTCCAAGTTTATACAGCTGATAAAGATAATATCATTACTCTGTATAGCTCTCTACAAGTTTGCTATCGCAATTGATGCTTCGCCTTTCAGGTGAAACTGCGACAACTTTTTTAACAGTCTTGCCCCGATGTCGATTATGGTCGCAGCACATTCTGCGCAACCGATGCAACGGACAGTCCACATGTTCGTCACACGCGCACGCAGGTGTGCCGGAGTGCAGCATATATCCTCATTCTAGTGGACCCTGCGCCTGGCACAAGTGATTTATTGAATTAATTCAGTTTCTCAAAGTGCGTCACAAAATTCGTAAAGTGATTTCGCCTCAGTATGACTCACACACAACCTGCAGACATGATAGCATCGGATTGTAATTTGAACATACGAAAAAACGTAATTCTGTTACGCGGAAACTGAAAATACACTAGCTCTCTAGACGAAAATGTTTCGTTGTCGACGCAACGGTGTACAGGCACGAACGCAGAAAATACAGATTTGCTGTAAAAAATTCAGAGATTTAGTGTCATGATGTGAGCGAAATGCCTCAGAATTCCGTTGCGCCTCTTTGAGATCCCAGATCACCAGCTAGAATCAGCTAGCGCGCGCAAGACATGGGTAATTGGAGATCGCGGGGAGAGGCCTTCCTCCTGCAGTGGACATAAATATAGGCTGATGATGATGATCATGAATGTCATCAGCCTTTACTTATTGAATTAAGAGAAGAAGTTGGACTGATAAGGCTCTTGTTGCATTTTAAAGCATTCCATTCATTTCGTTTCCTTGCGCTGTGTCTTCCATAATGATTTTTTTTCCGCAATGTACTGGTAGCCCACGAATTGCCGAAAATGTACCGCGTAATTACGCCCGCGTACCGCGACACGGATCAAAAGGTGATTTCATTTGAAAGAAGTGGTTAAACAAAGCAGATCTCTAGGATGCTTCAGTCAGGCCCTTGATCAAACTGCTTATTGATTCATTGGAGTCACCCGCGAATTTTTCTGCCGGTGGGCACCTGTCATAACTATATATTGATAAGCATCTTTACCTCCGAAAATTTTGCCCAGCGTTCCATCTTGGCCAGAAGGATCCACACCGCGGCCGGTTGTTGTGATGCCGGAAACACCAGGAGACACTGTCCCCCTGGTGTCATCAGTGCAGCTACGTTCTTCAGTGCGGCACCCTGGTCCCTCAGCCACTGAAGGCAGTAAAAAGAGTAAACTCTGTCGAAGTGGCCATAGCGACCGATAAACTTGGTCATGTCGTCGCCTATGTCGAGCAGCTCATATTCAATCTTCTCGTGAGCCGAGTGTCGCCTAGCGTATTGGATCATTTCGCTGCAGGAGTCGATGCCGACTAACCTACCGCACGGCAGGCAACGCGGTAAAAGGAAATCCCGCGTGAAGTCCCCGGTTCCACAGCCGATGTCCAGGATCTGCATGGTGGCTCGTGGCTCGGTAAAGAATGCCGGTTGGCAGAATTCTAAAACCAGGTTGCTGTGCTTTCTCTGAGGACTGTTCTTCGCGGCGTAGTGCTTGGCAGAGAAGCGAGGCGGTTCCTTTGTGTCTCGCGGGATGCTCCACAGGCCACCCTGTGGTGCCTCTGATACTTGAAAAGCCATAGAAAGCCTGCCGTCTGCGTAATTGGCTGGACATAAAAAGGGCAGTGTATATAGTTATAATGACATCACGAGAAACTGTCATACAAGTAAGTTACCTCGTATTTTAATGGCGCAGTGACCGTTCCTACAATTATTCACCGAGCATTATGCTCTGGATCAGAAAAGTTTGGTAGTCAAGTATTACATGCATAAGGTTCATCAGGGGCGGTAATATGGCGAGACTTGATGCGCAATTCCTTTCGTGTCTAGGTATCTCAAAGTGTTTTATAACAAAAAAGGAAGGTCGCAATTTCGCCAGAAAGACGAAGCATCGATTACGACAGCGAATTAGTAGACAGCTATACAAAGTAAGGATAGTAGTTTTATCGGCTACAGGAATATACCTCAGGCCAACCTCTCTGCATTTCGTGTTATTAAACTTCTCTCTATCTCTTATCGGCTGTGTAAACTTGGAAACATTCGCTTACCAACTTAATTAACAAGCACGGTGTCACTGCGCACAGGCAAACATGAACATGTCACACTTCATGACAGCGGGCATTCACTGTACTGTCAAAACGCTGGCGTGAGCAAGTGCTGCAGCCGCAGCGAGCGAAGTGACCTTCGTGCTGTCTATCCCTTCAACGCAAAGTGAGCGGCGAGGTAGCAGCACGCATAAAGGTATTAGCCGTCTGCATATCACTTTCTAGATACGGCGCGCGCGACCGTGCGCGGCCGCGCAAAGTACGTAGCTGCTGGTGGAGTAGAAGCCGCCCCCCCCCCCCCCCATCCCGCCTGCGCTGCCTCCACGCTACCTCACGCTTTCCTCCCCTCTCGCGCGAGATTGAGCCTTGATCGGCAGTTCCCCTTGCGCCCAGTGGCCAAATACAAAGTTCCAGGTGAAGCACAACGCCTCCCCCCATCCCTCCCTCCCACCCCCCATGGGCTGTCACGCGACGGAAGACGGCACGTTCGGACTCCGCTTACCTTTCTCGCGCGCGCCAGATTGAGCCGCGTTCGTCGGCTCCCCTCGCTTGCTTTCACTCACACATACAGCCTAGGATGCGAGGTAACGGTGTTAGGTAGGAAACATCACGGCGACGGCAAAAAAGAAGTCGCAGTCTCGACCGAAAGGCGAAGCACGGATTGCGATAGCCAATTAGTAGAGACGTATACGAAGCAAGAATAGCAGTTTAATTGGCCGTATAAAGTTGTAAACATTCGATTATTAACTAAAAAATGTCACAGTTTCGCCCTAAGGGCGAAGCAATGAATGCGATAGCAACACAGCAATGTCATACGAAGTAAGGTGAGCGGCTTTGGTAGCAATATGAATTGTAGTAAACATGAGATCATTAAGTAAGTAGGTGTGCTGCGGCGTAAGTAGACCGACATGAAGAGAGACTCGATGACCACGAGAAGGCGCGTGTGAAACGGTGGTGTTGATGAGAAGCGCTTCCCGTGGGCAGCGCGTGCGAAGGGACACACCTGTAGCGCTGCCCTGCCGATCCGGGCAGCATTGCATGTGTAGCGTGCGTTGGAAAATGTGGTCCGACTATTACTAACTGAATGAACAAGCGTGGTGTGAGCGCGCACAAACAAACATGAATAGTTCACACTGAATGACTGCAGACAACGACTGTCAAAACGCTGGCTGCAAGCGCATACGCCGCAGCAACGGGCGAAGGTACGTGCGGTCTATCGCTTCAACGGAAACTGAGCGGCGAATGCACGGCGCATAAAGGTCAGAGCCGTGTGGAGATAAGCGACGGTGCGAGCGAGCGACGAGCGCGGTTGTTGGCAGAGTAAATGTGCCCCCCCCCCCCCCCCGCTCCCTCCAGCTCTGGCTTCCCGCTTCCTTGCTTGCGCGTGGGAGATTAAGTGCGTTCGCTCTCCGTGATAGCGCGCGTCCTCGCACGCTTCCGCTCGGGCATACGGCGCGCGGCGAAGATTTTATCTATAGGAAACCTCACGGCGACGGCGACGCCTGACGGCAGAAATCCGGTTGAAGTGTCCATATAATTGCTATCGCAATAATATACAAACCCGGTGTCACGCGCCCACAGGTAAAAATCAACACATCTCTTTCGATGACCGCGGAAACTCGTTGGGAAAACGCCAAAGTGAGAACGCGTGCAAGCAGCAGCCGGAAATTGACCTTCGCGCTGTCTGTCGTCTCGTTTAAACTCGAACTAAACGTTGAAAGCACAGCGCATACGAAGCTAGTGGGACTCGGCGCATGGACTTTGTCCCCATCGCAGATCGCTTTGAAGATGAGGCCCGCGTGGGTGCGCACTTCACCGAGATCGCAGATCGATTTCAAGATACGGCGCCAGCGCGACCGCGCTGTGAGCAACAGCCGACGGCGCCAAACGCACCCCCTCCCTCCCTCTTCCCGCGACTCGCGTGCGAAAGGCGACTGCGCGCTTGCGGTCTGCCTTCGTCCCTCGCGTGCGCTACATTAAGCCGCGATTGTCGGCTCACCCTCGTGCGCTTTTACTCGCACATACAGCGTACGGCGCGCGGCGACGATTTTATTGTGGTTGGACTTTATACGGAACCTCACGGCGACGGCGACGCCGGCGGCAGACATGCGCTTGGACTGTCCATATAATTGGCAATAAAATGCGCCTGCAGTGTCCATATCATTGTGATCGCAATAAAAGTCACAGTTTCGCCCGAAAGGCGAAGCATCTATTGCAAAAGCAAATTAATAGGCACCTATACAAAGTAAGGGTAGGAGTTTTACCGGCCGTATAAACTTGCAAACATTCGTTTACTAACTAAATTAACAAGCATGGTGTAAGCGCGTACAGGCAAACATGAGCACATCACACTCGATGAGTACGGACACTCGTTGTCAAAACGCTGGCGTGAGGAAGAGCTGTAGTAGCAGCGGTCGAAGTGAGATTCGTGCTGTCTATCGCTTCTACGCAAACTGAGCGATGAGAACGCAGCACGCACAAAAGTATGGGCAGTCGAAGCGCCTAGACTCTGCCCTCAACTCAGATCGCTTTCAAGAAATGGCACGTGCGGCCACGGAATAGGCAGTTGCTGCGGGAGTACAACGCCGCCCTCACACCCTCCCGTCCCCCGGAGCCTAGCGTGCTACGGAAGGCGGCACGCTTCCTTCCCGCTTTCCTCCCTCGCGCGCGCGAGATTGGGCTACTATCGTCGGCGCCCCTCGCACGCTTTCACTCGCGTACAACATACGGCGCACGACGATGGTGCTATCGGCATTGGACTTCATACAGCGCCATTGAACATCACAGCGACGACGACGCCAACGGCAAAAATTCGCCTGAAGGGTCCATGTAATCGCTATTGCAACAAAAACTGGGAGACGCTTAAGCTTTTCCTTTAAGAGTAGAACGCGATAGCATTCAAAGATCCCTGACTGCTTCTCACGCTTCCCGGCAGCTGTAGCTTATGTAGCCTTAATGTTTACCGGCAGAGCACGAAGGCGAGCGTTTCGGTTCGTTCTTTTTTTGTCGTTTTGTTTCTGTTTATTTTATTTTGAAATGAGGTTTATTGATGCAGGCGTAGATGTAGGTCCTTCGGATATACTGGCACAGAACGGGCGGCTAAACAGTTAATTACGTCGGGCAGCGCTCTTAGCGGTAACTTCGGCGTCGTCTTTTGCGGAGTGATCACGATGCTGCTACTGTTGGTGGTGTGCATCATCTGCAGAACATGTTGCACGTCTTCTTCATCACAATCACCCCCGGGATAAAAAGCAGGCATCCTGGCGGCTCAAACAGTAGTGATCACGAGCGGCTCACGGTACGGCTTAAGGCGATTTACGTGAACAATGTCCCGTCCACGACAACGGAGGTCAGAGGGGGATGTCAGTGGTTCGATTAGGTAATTCACCGCAGACATGCGCTGGACAATGCGATAAGGTCCATCGAAGCGGGGAAGAAGTTTTGAAGAGAGGCCAGGAGCATGCGCAGGTACTGACAGCCAGACGAGGTCGCCGGGAGAGAAGACAGGTTGCTCACAGTGAGCGTCATGGAGCCTTTTCTGGCGCTGTTGGTCAGCGGTGGTGAAGTAGCGCGCTAACTTGCGACACTCCTCGGCATGACGTGCTGCAGTCGAAACGGGCACACACTCAGAAGCATCGGGCTGGTAGAGTAGCAGGGTGTCCATGGTGTGGGATGGGTGACGGCCATAAAGCAAAAAGTAGGGAGAAAAGCTAGTGGTAGTCTGGGTTGCAGTGTTGTAGGCGAACGTAACAAATGGTAGGATAAGGTCCCAATCTGTGTGGTCAGATGCGACGTACATGGCCAGCATGTCACCCAGGGTCCGGTTGAAACGTTCCGTGAGTCCATTCGTCTGGGGGTGGTAGGTGGTGGTTGTCCTATGAGTAACGTGGCACTGAGCCAGAAGAGCTTCGACAACCTCAGACAAAAAGACGCGCCCTCTGTCGCTGAGAAGTTCACGAGGGGGGCCGTGACGGAGGATGAAACAGCGGAGCAGGAAGGAGGCGACGTCGCGCGCAGTGGCGGAAGGTAGTGCCGCAGTTTCAGCATATCGCGTAAGATGGTAGACGGCGACGATGATCCAGCGGTTACCGGCGGGTGTCATAGGAAGAGTAACATAGAGATCAATGCCCACTCTATCAAATGGTCGGGTGGGACAGGGAATGGGCTGCAAAGCTCCAGCTGAACGGCAAGGCGCAGATTTCCGACGTTGGCAATCCATACATGAACGAACGAATTTGCGGACATATGTAAACATTCCTCGCCAGTAGTAGCGCTGACGAAGTCGTTCATATGTTTTGAAGACTCCATCGTGGGCGCACTGCGGGTCAACGTGAAAGGATGCGCAGATAGTGGAGCGCAGGCTGCGCGGTATGACGAGTAGCCATTTACGGCCGTCAGATGCGTAGTTGCGTCGGTGCAGAAGGTCGTCGCGAATGGTGAAGTGAACAGCTTGGCGGCGGAGTGCGCGATAGGCTGGCAGCGTGGGCGTGTCAGAAAGTAGGTCGCGGAGGGCCGCTATCCAGGGGTCGTGGCGCTGCTCTGAAGCAATTCTGTCGATGGTGAGAGGCAGGACGATGGGTGTTAATGTTGACAGGCAACTAAGGTCGGTAGGCAGAGGAGACCGTGACAGAGCATCAGCATCCGAGTGCTTGCGGCCAGAGCGGTAGACGACGTTGATGTCGAACTCTTGAAGTCGAAGAGTCCATTGGGCAAGGCGGCCACATGGGTCTTTCAAATTTGTTAGCCAACAAAGGGCGTGATGATCTGTGACGACGTCAAACAGGTGGCCGTACAAGTAAGGGCGGAACTTGCTAAGGGCCCATGCGATGGCTAAGCATTCTTTTTCAGTCACAGTATAGTTGGTCTCCGCTTTGGTGAGGGTACAGGCTGGCATAAGCAACAACGTATTCAGGGTGCCCTGGTTTTGGTTGTGCTAGCACGGCGCCGAGACCAATTCCGATGGCGTCTGTGTGTACCTCCGTCGAAGCTTCAGGATCGAAGTGACGCAGAATAGGAGGTGAAGCGAGAAGACGTCGTAAAGTAGTGAACGCCTCGTCGCAGGCTGGAGACCATGATGACAGGTCGCCGGAGCTACCCAGAAGCTGTGTCAGAGGGCGTATTATAGACGCGAAGTTGCGAATGAAACGTCGAAAGTATGAACATAAGCCGACGAAACTGCGAAGTTCTTTGAGATTTGTCGGCCTAGTAAAGTCAGTAACGGCACGCAATTTCGCGGGATCAGGTTGGACGCCGTGCTTAGACACGACGTGGCCAAGAATGGTTAACTTTCGAGCGGCAAAGTGGCATTTTTTGAGATTAAGTTAGAGCCCAGCGTTGGTAAGACACGTCAGAACGCACTTGAGGCGGTGAAGATGTGTCGTAAAATCCGGAGCGAAGACGACAATATCGTCGAGGTAACACAGACACGTTTGCCATTTCAATCCACGTAAAACAGTGTCCATCATTCGCTCGAACGTTGCGGGGGCATTACAGAGGCCGAAGGGCATCACGTTGAACTCATAAAGTCCATCAGGGGTAACAAATGCAGTTTTGGGCTTGTCAGCGGCGGCCATGGGAACCTGCCAATACCCTGAGCGCAAGTCGAGTGAGGAGAAGAATTCAGACCCCTGTAAACAGTCAAGGGCATCATCTATTCTGGGTAGAGGGTACACTTCCTTGCGGCTGATCTTATTTAGGCGGCGAAAGTCAACACAGAAGCGGATAGTGTCGTCCTTCTTCTTAACGAGAACGAGCGGCGAGGCCCACGGACTGTGAGAGGGCTGAACGATGTTGCGGCGAAGCATGTCGTCGACATGCTCACTAATCACACGGCACTCCGTAGGAGACACACGGTATGGTCGTTGCCGCAGTGGTGAATGGAAGCCCGTGTCGATGTGGTGCGTGATAGTTGACGTGCGTCCAAGGGAAGGCTGAATAGCGTCGAAAGAAGAACGAAAATGGTACAGGACGGCGATAAGCTCCGAACGCTGCTCTGGTGTAAGGCCGTCAGCGATGGATGGGCTAAAGATGTCGGTGCAGGACTTGTCGGAAGCAGAAAGAGTGCAGATGTCAGTAAGGTCGTCGCGAGAAGTAGCATCGGGCACGTCGACGATGTACAGGGACTGAATGGCTTGGACATAGCCGAGACACTGGCCACGGAGCAATGTGAGCGGAGCGGACAAAAGGTTGCATACGAAAATATGGCTGAAACCAGCCGAAATATCGAGGGTCGCGAAGGGAAGCAGTACAGTATTTTTTGCCATGAATGTCTCAGAAGGGGCGAACAAAACAGTGGCGTCAGAGATGCTTCCACAAGACACAGGTAAAACAACAGCGGCGTGCGGAGGAATGTCGGTCTCCTCCGCGACGACTAATTTAGGGGGATGTTCGGGAGAATCGTCGGAATGGAGGTCGCACAAAGGAGAAAGTTCGACTTCGGCCCGCTCGCAGTCGATGATGGCTTTGTGTCGCGAGAGAAAATCCCATCCAATAATGACGTCGTGAGAGCAGGATGGCAGCACAATGAACTCAATAATGTACATCATGTCCTCAATTACAACTCGGGCCGTACAAGCTGCTAACAGCAGAACATGCTGCGCTGTTGCGGTACGGAGGGCTACACCAGCAACTGGTGTCGTAACTTTCCGGATGGAGCGACAGAGTCTTTCATTTATTACACAAACGGCGGCACCAGTGTCCACAAGGGCAAGAGTTGATACTCCCTCAACAGAAACAGCAAGTACATTCGACGGAGAATTGTGAGGACTTGGACGCTGTGACGGCGACACAGTTCTTGCCTCATGAACTGCGGCGTTTAGTTTTCCTCTTCTGAAGGCATGGGACGACGACGCATTGGGGAGAGAGAGCGCCGACGTGGTGACGGAGATCGTCGGTCGAAGGACGCTTGACGATCAGGAGCTCTTGGAGGTGATCCTGGAGTGTAGCGGAGCGGTGGCTGGTCGGCATAGCGAGTCGTTGGTTCATAGCCATATGAGACAGCCAACGGCATGCGGCGGCGACAGTAGCGAGCGATATGTCCGGGGCGGCCACAGGCAAAGCAAATTGGTTTGTCGTCAGGAGTACGCCAAGGGTTTGCGGCCATGGGGCCAGCGCCAGGGGCGCGGCATGGGGTCGGCGCGTGCAGTGGTTGACGCGGTGTGAAAGCAGGGTGCGTTCGAGGCCGTGCGACGACGTCGGCGTACGTGAGAGGAACAGCTACCGGATGCGACTGAGGGGACACTGGTACAGCGTCGGCAATTTCTGCTTCGATCGCCTGTCGAATAGCGGGTGACAGGTAAGGAGCAGGACGGGGCTGGGGCTGTTGCTGAGCAAACTGCACCACCAGTGAGAGCTGCCGAGCTACTTCCTCGCGTATGAACGCCTGGAGCTGTGGCAGCAGTGTTGACTGGTCCGAGTGGACGGCCAGGCCTGCGAGGCTGTCGTCGTTAGCGACGAGTCAAGGCCCGCTGTTTCCGGAGTTCATCGTAGCTCTGACAGTTTGATGAGTTCCGCTACGCTGGTCGGGTTTTTTGCAAGAAGCATCTGAAAGACGTCATCGTCAATGCCTTTCAAGATGTGCTTGATTCTGTCAGACTCGGGCATCGAGGCATTGACGCGCTTCGAGAGGTCGAGAACGTCCTCAATGTAGCTTGTGAACGACTCGCCCGGCTGCTGGGCGCGCTGGCGCAAACGCTGTTCAGCGCGCAACTGGCGCACGGCGGGGCGTCCGAACACATCTATGAGGGCGGCCTTGAATGCAGACCAGGTGGTAAAATCTTTCTCGTGGTTTTTAAACCACAGATGAGCCACATTTGAAAGGTAGAAGAGGACATTGTTCAGTTTAGCGGTGTCATCCCATCGATTGTGGACGCTTACCCTATCATAAGTCGATAGCCAGTCTTCCACATCACTGTCGTCGGTGCCGCTGAAGGCCACCGGATCCCTCAGGTAAGGCACCCCGGAGCAGATGACGGGTGGAGGGGGCGTGGGCGGAGGGGCCGTGGACGGCGAGGCCGTGGATGGCGGGGCCGTGGATAGCAGGGCCGTAGATGGCGGGGCCGTGGACGGTGGGGGCGTGGTTGCGTCTTCGGGCATACCGAAGCGTACGCGTGCGGAGTTCCAGGATGGAAGCTTGGCAGGTCGTACCCCGCACCTCCACCAATTGAAATGAGGTTTATTGATGCAGGCGTAGATGTAGGTCCTTCGGATATACTGGCACAGAACGGGCGGCTAAAGAGTTAATTACGTCGGGCAGCGCTCTTAGCGGTAACTTCGGCGTCGTCTTTTGCGGAGCGATCACGATGCTGCTACTGTTGATGGTGTTCATCATCTGCCGAACATGTTGCACGTCTTCTTCATCACAATTTTATTTTATTCTTTTTTCTCCGCGCGGCCGTCGCCGCCGCTGCCGCAAATGCCGCGGCGCCGCGCTATGATTGGTAGAAAGCAAGGAGCGCGCACCGCTGTGTGATTGATAGACACGCGGCCACTAAGACAGACCTCAAACGACAACTGGAAAAGGGGTTTGTGATGGCGTTTCCGGTTAACAGAATTATGCTTTCTCGTATATTGAAATTACTATCCGACGCTATCACGCCTGTAAGTTGTATGCAAGTTCTACTTGACGAAGTTTCAGACGCATTTTACTTTGAGAAATTCAATTATTTCAGTAACACCTATGCGCCACGCGGATGGCCTGCGTGGCTAGGATGCGTGGTTCGGGATGATCTTTCAGTAACTGACAAGGCCGCCGACGCCGACACCGGATTTGCTGCGACACGCGGCCCTTAACACTGCCGCGTTAATAAGGGCTCATCTCCTTGCAAAAGTGATGGGTAGTCGCGCACAATATGTATAAAATAGAATCAAGAATTTTCGGTTTTCTTTATTATGCAGGGGACGAGAAGTTAAAGTGTGCGTAATTGCTAATGGCTCAAGACATATTAGGCATGCGGGCTGGCAGTTCGGTCAACGGAAGAAAACTGTAGTTTGGTTGATCTTGTGTGTCCTATTCGAAGCTGACCGAGAACGATTTCGTAATAGTCGTCCCTCTGCCATCAGATTCTCTACTCTTGTAATACACGTTTCACAATGTGGAGGTCGTTTTTCATGTGTTTACCTCTATCGAAGTGACATTATTTATCGATACATGCCTTCAAGTGCAATCAATGGTCTTGGTGTGGTAATCTAATGTTGCCGCTCCATAAACGTTTCGCCGCATTGGTTAATGTTTGTTTGCCTTTTGTTTTCTTTTATACCTATTTCATTCGGCATCTACCACCGCATAATTTCAAGTTCCTAAAGTTTTAATATTAAGCTAAAATTTCCTGCACAACACCATGTTTCTTGTTTCATGCGGAGCATATTGCTTGCAGTGCGCTAGGGCAATCGCTAATTTTATTGCATTGGGAATGTTATTATCTTTTATTTATTTCGTTGTTATTTTTATGGCATAAACCTCCCCGCTAAAAAACTCGCATTGTCATCCATTCGCTAGCCTGATTCGTTGTTTTCAACCATGGCCTAACCCATATAGTTATATAATCGTAACCTGTTGGCTAGGAAAAGTAAATGAATGTTAGTATGCTTCTATAGCACAAAAGCCTTGTAAAAGCAATGACGATGGAGTGTTTATTCTCGGTGGTACATTCTTTTCATGGGAAACACTCGTTGTAGCATGTTTGATCTTGTATGTTTAGGCTAAAAGATGGCAAGCTTTTATTGCAGCTGTGGTGGCGCAAATCGGAGGGTGGGATTGGCCATGACTTATTTGTAAATACGAGAGAATAGTGTGCAAGAAAGTTGGAAATATGCTAACATTATACCAACCCATAAAAAGAAAGATATTAAAGATTTTATAAATAATAGGCCCACTAGCTCGTTTTCAGAAGTGTATAAAATATTCACCAAGGTAATTTTTATTAGAACCAGAAGAACACTTAGCTTCAATAAGACAGAACAGGCTGGTTTCAGAAAGAGGTATTCTACAATTAAACATAAATGTGTCATCAATCCGGTAATTAAATCATTCATGGAGTACGCACAACAAACCTATCTATGTGTTTTTGATAGATTATGAAGAAGTATTTGATTCAGTTTAAACACCAACAGTCATGAAAAGATTGCGTAGACAAGGAGTAGAGACATCATGCAAGACCATCTCAGTCAATATCTATAAGACCCTAAGGTGGAAATTCACAGAAGAATAAAAATGGGTTGGAGCGCATATGACAGGCATTACTACGCGTAAATAATGGCCCGCGGCTTATGGCTATCAAAGAAAAGAAATGTGTACTATCATTTCATTCTACTGCTACTAACATATGAGGCAGAAACGCGGAGGTTAACAAATTAGCTTAAGAAGTTGAAGACCGTGCAACAAGTGATGCGAAAAAAATATTTTTTCGCTGAGTCATTGTCATTTTTGCTGAGTCATGGTCATGACTATGACTCCTACCACCATCGTTTTGTGTTTCCTTCACTTAGTACCCATGTCCGAACCCATTTCAGTGTTTTCTCAGAGGTAATCTATATTTTGATAAGTCATTGTCATTTTTGTTGAGTCATGCTCATGACTATGACTTCTACCACCATTATTTAGTGTTTCCTTCACTGAGTGCCCACGTCCGAACCCATTTCAATTGTTTATGAGTGTTAATGTTTTTCGCTGAGTCATTATCATTTTGCTGCGTCATGACCATGACTATGACTTCTACCATCATCCTTCTGTGTTTCCTTCACTTAGCACCCACGTCCGAACCCATTTCAATTGTTTATGAGTGTTAATGTTTTTCGCTGAGTCATTATCATTTTGCTGCATCATGACCATGACTATGACTTCTACCATCATCCTTCTGTGTTTCCTTCACTTAGCACCCACGTCCGAACCCATTTCAATTGTTTATGAGTGTTAATGTTGTTCGCTAAGTCATTATCATTTTGCTGCGTCACGGCCATGACTATGACTTCTACCATCATCTTTCTGTGTTTCCTTCACTTAGCACCCACGTCCGAACCCATTTCAATTGTTTATGAGTGTTAATGTTGTTCGCTAAGTCATTATCATTTTGCTGCGTCATGGCCATGACTATGACTTCTACCATCATCTTTCTGTGTTTCCTTCACTTAGTACCCACGTCCGAACCCATTTCAGTGGTTTTTAAGTGTCAATCATTTTCGCTTAGTCATTGCCATTTTTGGTGAGTCTTGCTCATGACTATTACTTCTGCCATCATGCTTTAGTACCCACGTCCGAGCCCATTTCAGTGATTTTTGAGTGTTAACCTTCTTTCAGTGTGTCATTATCATTTTAGGCGGCTGTTTCATGACCTACATGACACGCATGCCATCACCTTCATGTCATGACCTATCATTTCTGTTCGTCATGCACTCTTGCCATACTGTGCCAATTTTGGTGCCAACCAAGTTAACGAAACGACGACCAGCACCAAGGCGTAGGCGGCTGTTTCATGACCTACATGACAGGCATGTCATGGCATTCATGTGGTGCCAACCAATGATAGGTCATGACATTCACGTCATGACCTATCATTTATGTTTGTCATACACTATCGTTTACAATGCCAATTTTGGCACTTAACAAGTTAGCGAAATTGGGTACCGGTCCGGGACAGTGGCCTTGGTAAACTCGGCGGCGATGCAGTTCCACTCAGCGTGAAAGTTCGGAAAGTGTGAAGCAGTGATTTGCCGGTGTTTCCCTTGTGTTTTCCTTGTATTTATCTTGTTTTATTCTGTGTTTATCTTGTGTTTAGCAATCCATATCCGTTTTGTCACCTGTGCTAGGGCACAACTGGTGGTAAACCACCACGCACATGGAGCTAAACCAACACGCACATGGAGCCAAAGCCTTTGCTACGTGTGACCACGGCGACATGAGGTCACATTACAAGATTTTCACGATTTTTACGAGTTTCTGCTAATTATTAATGCGCTTAATGCTTGATTATTCCTACCTCTTACATTATTCTGAATCATGTTTATTTTGAACCGGTTTTCATCAATTCTACACTTGTTTTGGCCCTGCTTTTGCGCGTGACCACGACATGAGACCGGGCGGACGCCAAGAGCCGGCGTCCCTTTAAAAGAGCCGGCGTCCCCTTCACACTTTAAAAAATTCGGCAGAGACACTTAAGACTGCTTACGTGCGAGAATACGAAAGTACTAAACTATTTATAGACCCCGGAACGTCATGAACGCGCTCATTTTATACAGTCATGACGTGGCGCCATTGCCTCCACATTGGCTGCGCCGCCACGTGCGCAACGACGCATGCACTAGGCCACACCTTTCGTCCGCCAGATGACTGTGACGTGTACAATGACACATGCACTAGGCATACCTTTAGTCAGCCAAAACCGCGGATACGCCGTGGCGTCGGTGTAGCGTGCTCGTCTCGCAACCTGCAGGCCCGGGTTCGACTCCAACTCGGACTGAAATGTACCTAAGTTTTTTGCAAAGCCATTAATTCACTTAGTTTACTGGAACCTTGTTGAGCAAATTGACGTCAATTCGAGCATTTTAACGCGACAGCGTTAAGGGCCCCGTGTCGCAGAAAATCCCGCGTCGGCGTGTGATTTCGGCTGGTGGCGGAGAAAATCATCCCCAACCACGCAGGCCCTCCGAATATATTTAGTTACATGTATATGCCACGCCTTTTAGGGGCGAAGCACCTTAGGGCCAAGCCTTGTCCCTCCCTCGTCGTCTGTAGCTCTGGTTTGCATGGAGTCCGCTAGGGGCACTGCGGTCCTTCCCGACTCGCGCTCTCTTTCTTTCTTCAGCCATAGATGATAACGGTCGCTTCTGATACGGCACACCCGCAATGGATGAAAAGGCGAGAGTGGCGGCTCAACTGCAAGCGGAGTCGAAGGCTCGCAAAGCTGCTGCAGCACGGCGACGCAGACAACAAGCGGACCCGGAGTCTAGGGCACGGGAAGCTGCAGCAAAACGGCAACGCCGGCAAGCGGACCTGGAGCTGAGGGCTAGCGAAGCTGCAGCAGCATGGCAACGCCGGCATCGGGACCCGGAACTGAGAGCTCGCAAAGCTGCAGCAGTACGGGAACGCCCACAAGTGGACCCGGAGCTGAGGGCTCGCGAAGCTCGCGCTTGAACCGAGCATCGGCGCCACCAACCTCAGGTAGAGAACGCTTCCGGCGTTTTGCCGCCACTTCCCGCGCTCTCGCCGCCTCTGGGTCCGCTTGCCGGCGTCGCCGTGCTGCTGCACTGATCACAAGGCAATGTACGGGGGATTCACGGTTACCCGAATGATCCCCCGGTGCTTCGCCCACTCATCATCATTAGAGGCCGGATCTTTAGGCATTAAAAAGCGCGTTTTAGGCGCCAAAAATAGTCAGGCAAAACAACGTTTTAGGCCTCCAACGTCGTAAATATAGGCAAATAAATCTTTACATAAATGCAAATTATTTCAAACGAAGACGTGCGCGACCTGTATCTACGACAAAAAAAAACAAAAAAAAACAAAAAATGTTATTGTGTATGGTGGCACAAAGGCGCCAATAGTTGAACATAGACGTGCAATTGCCCCATAACACTGCTGTACTAATGACGATCAATTGGCTTAATTCAACACGCACACTGCTCATATATATTCATGTTCAACGACCACTGTACTCGAGCGTCGCATATAGTGAAACAGGCATGAAAAAGAATACTTGAAAGTTGGGAATACTGATTAAAAAAGCGCTACTTTATGTCTGCCTGACGCAATTAAATTACGACACAACAAAAACAGATGAATAATAAATGCGAGAGAGACTACGATTTATTAAGAAATTAACATGTTCTTACTTGAGGACTGTTAGATACAACTGTGGCAATTTTCTCATATACAATGACATTATCCGAATTGTACAGGCAGAACGTCTCAACACTGCCAAATACACTTCCGCCCATTTGAAGTGCACGTATTTGAAGAAATATGTTTGGAGAGCACGCGGAACGTAGTCGAAGAATCACTGTGAAGATTGTGGAAACAAAAGCAAACAACCACCATCTCCAGATTTTTGGATTCAAAATTGTGCCTCTTGTCACTGAGAATAATCTTCTACGGTGGTGAACACCTTAAAAAGTAAATTACAAACAAAACAAAAGCCGCACGCGCTTCACAGTTTTCTTCCTTCTTTTGCTCTTCACTCTCCTTTCCCCTGACGGCTCTCCGCGGTTTCGCATTCGCCAACCGCTCGCGCCATGTCAGCGCGGCGGCGTATGCCGGCCGGCGCCTCGCATTTTACTGCTGCCAGGGGTTGTTTTCCGGGATTTGCTTCAACTAGAGGACTAGGTTAGACCCCATAGAGTTCCGAACAGTCAATGTTGCCCGTTGACATGAATAACGGTCTCTAACTGCACTCGAAAGCGAAACTTGAGGGTAAATAGTGTTCATATAGGCGCCAATTTTGAAAATAGGCATTTATAGTCATTTAGGCACAAACGCCGAGGCAGGTATTTACAGGCACTATAAAATCACTATAAAAGCCCTTCTTAAGCTCTAATTCATGCTCATATATCACAGTGGGGCGATAGGAGCGCAGGGAACAAAAAAGGCGTTTGCCTAAAATCCAGTCTCTAATCATCATTCACTTCGTGGATATGAGGTGATGTTTTATTGCGATAGCAATTATATGGACACTCAAAAGCAGATTTCTGCCGTCGGCGTCGCCGTCGCCGTCGGCGTCGCCATCGCCGTCGCCGTCGCCGTGAGGTTCCGTATGACGTCATTTGGAGATGAAATCGTCGCCGCGCGCCGAACGCTGTATGTGCGAGTGAAAGGGCGCGAGGGGCGCGTCTTTCACGGGGAGTGAACGCACGGCGGAGAACAAACGCGCGTTCTGCGCCGTGCTCGCTTAAGGGCTGCAGAATTAGGCGTCTCGTTTCTCCTTTACAATCACCATATATGTAGAGCAAACGCGCCTTCTTCAGACGCGCGAGAGGCCGTGGGGGAGGGGGAAGGAAGGGACGCGACGTTTAGCTGCGGCACCAAGTGCCTATTTATATGAGAGGCTCCAGCAACAGTCACCAACGCCGCACGCATTTTGAGCTAACGCGGGCAAAACGCCGATGGCGTCGACAACAGTTCTGCGTGTTGTTGCTACCAAAGCCGCTCACCTTACTTCGTATGACATTGCTGTGTTGCTATCGCATTCATTGCTTCGCCCTTAGGGCGAAACTGTGACATTTTTTATGTAACATGCGGTATATGCGGGTTATATTGCCACACCATTCTATCATCATTGTTGCTCATACCTTGTCTTGCATTCTCGGCAAAGCTATTCCTCAGAATTTTGAGAATGACAGTCCACGAACAAATGTCATGAAACAACACACCCACAGCACATGCATTTTATGTTAAATCTTCTCAGACTGAAATATTCAAAGTGCGAAACAAAAACAAAAACCTGAAAATTATGCAATTTTTTTAGCGCGGCTGTGCAATATCTCCGGGATCGCCCCACGCAAGAGGCCGCGTTTCTACCAGAAATCTCGCCTTCGTGCATAGCGTTCGCCGCCAGTGTTTCCCGGTAACCATTACGGTTGCTTAAGCTGCAGTTGTCGGGAAGCCTGAGAAGCAATCAGGGATCTTTGAATGCTGTCGCGTTCCACTCTTAAAAGCGAAGCTTAAGCGTCCTCCAAATTTTATTGCGATAGCAATTATATGGACACTTCAACCGGATTTCTGCCGTCGCCGTCGCCGTGAGGTTCCCTATAGATAAAATCTTCGCCGCACGCCGTATGCCCGAGCGGAAGCGTGCGGGCACAATCACCCACGCGCAAGCAAAGAAGCGGGAAGCCAGCGCCGGAGGGAGCGCGGGGGGGGGGGGGGGGGGGGGGCGCACTTCTACTTCGCCAACAACCGCGCTCGTCGCTCGCCTCTTATCTCCACACTGCTCTGACCTTTATGCGCCGTGCATTCGCCGCTCAGTTTCCGTTGAAGCGATAGACCGCACGTACCTTCACCCGCTGCGGCGTATGGGCTCGCTGCCAGCGTTTTGACAGTCGTTGTCTGCAGTCATTCAGTGTGATCTATTCATGTTTGTTTGTGCGCGCTCACACCACGCTTGTTCATTCAGTTAGTAATAGTCGGGCCACATTTTCCAACGCACGCTACACATGCAATGCTGCCCGGATCGGCAGGGCAGCGCTACAGGTGTGTCCCTTCGCACGCGCTGCCCACGGGAAGCGCTTCTCATCAACACCACCGTTTCACACGCGCCTTCTCGTGGTCATCGAGTCTCTCTTCATGTCGGTCTACTTACGCCGCAGCACACCTGCTTACTTAATGATCTCATGTTTACTACAATTCATATTGCAACCAAAGCCGCTCACCTTACTTCGTATGACATTGCTGTGTTGCTATCGCATTCATTGCTTCGCCCTTAGGGCGAAACTGTGACATTTTTTTACGTTTTCTTACTCTTTGCGCCGTCGGCCATATTAACAGCCGCGGTGGCTCACCAGTTAGTTAAGGCGTTGCACAGCTGAGCACGAGGTCGCGGGATCGAATCCCGGCCGCGGCGGCCACGTTTCGATGGAGGCGAAATGCAAAAACGCTCTTGTGCTTGCGTTGAAGTGCACGTTAAAGAACCCCAGGTGGCCAAATTATTCCGTAGCCCTCCACTACAACATGCTTAATAATGAGAACTGGTCTTGGCACGTAAAACCACAAGAAAGAAGAAAAAACAGCGGAGGTGTTTAAGCCGACCGGCAGTCCATAACGTGTTCACAAAAAAATGTCAGCCCTTCCACTGGGGTAGAGATGGAAGACTAGCGAAGCTGTACTATGGTGGGAATTATGTATTTCCAAATATTAATATTAAGATGTGATGGTGTAATTGGTAATTTGAACTATTAAAGATTGAGAAATATATGTGATCCGGTGGTTTTGATTTATTTAGTGACCACAGGGGCCGTGGCCTTATGGTCGTTACGGTACACGGCCATAGGGTATACGGCAAAGGTTGGCACGTTCTTCATAAACACGTCACCAACGCCACGCGCGTTCGGTGCGAACGCGGGCAAAACGCCGCCGCCGTCGACAACATTTGTGCGCGTTGTTTGTGTGACCGCACACAACCGTTGTCAAAACGCTGGCTACGTGACGGAACGGCTAAACGCCGTTGTCGACACTGTTAGGGGAGAGGCGGGCGAGAGCCCAGAGAGAGCCCGCGGCACAGGCGGCAGAGGCCGGAAGGGCTGCTCGCATGCGCCGCAGTGGGAGAGCGGGCATGCACACGCACAGTTAGGGTGCCTCGATGCCCTCATCGCCCACCGTTCCCCTTCCTCTGGGAAGTCGAGTTTGCTCTCCGCCGTGCGGTCGCTCCTCGTGAAAGCGCAAGTCCCTCGCCCTCGCGCGTTTTCACGCACACATAAGTCACGTTTGCTCTCCGCCTTGCGTTTGCTCCCCGTGAAAGCGCGCGTCCCTCGCTCTCGCGCGCTTTCACTCGCACATAAGTCGCGTTTGCTCTCCGGCAGTGCGGTCGCTCCTCGTGAAAGCGCAGGTCCCTCGCCCTCGCGCGCTTTCACTCACACATAAGTCACGTTTGCTCTCCGCCGTGCGTTTGCTCCCCGTGAAAGCGCGCGCCCCTCGCCGTCGCGCGCCTTCACTCGCACATACAGCATACGGCCAATGAGTATTTTTCTATTGCCGGACGCGTCCATCGAAGAGTGAGCCCTTAACAGCTTAGCTATAAAAACATCGCTGTTAAGGGCTAAAATTGTCGAGCTGCTTCATGTACAATTTTTTTCTTGTGTTTTTACAATATAAAAAAGTCAATGAGATTATTGTGTAGTGGATGTAAGTGTATTTGTGGATACACTGTAGCATGCATTGTCAAATACGCTTATATTGGCACATTCTCATATACAATTTAATAAAAAAAGTCACTTCTTTTTGTTAGATCCTGCAAGAGTCACTCAGTCCTCAATGGACGAAAACCAAATGAATAATATACACGGTCTATGTTAAGTGGAATTGGAATAAAACAGGCATTTGCTCAGGTTTTCACCAGTAAACTGTATTAGTGATGTTCTAATCCTAGATAAGACGCCTGACTTCGTCCTTCCTTATAAATTCCCATTTGAAAGAGTTTTTACATAGCTATGTGCATTCTCATCATAAGTTCTAGCCATGAACAGTCACTTTGCTTTAGTGCGTTGCATATCGCAAGCTTGTGCAGTTTCATTTCTTAATTTATATCGCGGCCACACTGAAACCGCGCAACGATGTTTGAACGATTTTCCGAGTGTGAATGGAAGCAGCGATAAGCATGAAAAAGAAGACTTTCCGCTGCAGTGACTATTTTCTTTTGATCGAGGGGTAGCACGCGGGCTACCGCTTTTATTTTGATATGTTTCGATGAACGGCTAGACCGGACGAAACAAAGTGCGCACGCGAGCGGAAATTGAATGGGCTTTGAGTGCTGCCGGATCGATCCGTGTTCACGTCATTCACGCCCCGCGTAAGATAATTTCAATTTAGCGAAGCCTGGTACAAGCCTGGTACAAGCCTCGTACACTTATCGCATTAATCTGAAATAACGAATTTCCAGCGCGATTTGAGTTTTACTCGCTCCATAATGGACGAAGTTATTCCATCGGCATACACGTCACAACATCGACAGGGTCTGAACTTGCCGCCCTCCGTAGAGCAGTGCTTTATGTTCAGGAACAATCACCAAATCAATGGGATATACTCTGTGACTCAAACGCAGCCCTACAGTTACTCTTATGAGCCCACATGAACAATTGGTAGCAGAGGTACAATTACGCTACCATCAAGCGGTGGTCAGAGGCCACGACATTGTATTTCAGTGGCTATCTGGGCACTGAAAAATCACTGGCAATGAAATGCAGCTGCCCGTGAGGCACATGACGAATGCGAAAGAATCTCACTACCATTGTCAAGAACGGATGCGGCGCGGCACCACAGCAATCTTGCCCATATTATAACCCTAAAAAAATGAAATACGCCAGAGTTTACCAACCGGCGCCTATACGTCATGGACCTACAGATGCAATTACAACTTTTACCGGGTTTGAAACGACAAGAAGAAACATTAGCGTGCCACCTACGAATACTACAAACTCCTATTCCTTCCGAATTGGAATGGCGGACAGTGCCAACTGCAGCACACGTGGTGCTGAGGAAACCACCAGACATCCCTTATGTCAATGCCCCAGATATGAAGATGAGAGGATTGCCCTTCGGACGGCATTGGGGCACTTAGACGACAGGCCTTTTACGGAGGAGAAGATCTTGGGCCCGTGGCCTCGTGCGTCTGCTATGTGTAGGGCTACAAAGGCGCTGCTGCGTTTTTTTGAGGTGCACTGGCCTGTATGACCACCTGTGACGAAATTCAGCGATGAATGATTGAGTGTGTAAATGTGCAGGGGGTGTGAACTTCTCTCTTCGTTCTCCTCTTTCAATCCCTTTTCCCCCTTCCCCAGTGCAGGGTAGCCTACCGGGCTCAGCCTGGCTAACGTCCCTGCCTCTCTCTCTATCTCTCTCTGCTATCGCAATTGTTGCTTTGCCTTTTGGGTGAAACTGCGACTTTTTTGGTACCATCTTTCGGTCACGCCGATGCCGGCGGATTTTCACGAAATGTGTCTATTATGCTTGCGCATGAAAAAAAAATTAGAAGTAACGTTAAAACAAGAGTAGAGAGCAAACGAAGGTAGACAATATTCTGGTTGATATTAAGGGGCAAAAAGGCAGCTATACAGGCCATGTATTACTTTGGGCAAATGACCGGGGGTATATTAGAGTCACACAGGAAAAGTTCCAGGAGAGTTACATGGGAATAGTTACAAGTTCCCTCAGAGCTGCAAGGAAAGTGCAGCCGAGGACGGCAGAAATTTCGGTAGGATTAGGAAATTTGCAGTCACAACTTGGAATCAACTAGCGCAGGACAGGGGCAAAAGGAGATCACTGGGAGAGAGTTTCTCCCTCAGTGGGCATAAAAAAAAAAGGCTGACGATCGTGATGATTTGTAAATAGCCTCTCAGACCTTGGTGCAGAGAATAAATCGCAAGCGAATGCCTGCGCTGCGACAGTACTGCTATCATATAATTATCGTAGAAACATCTTGCATTTGTCAAGCGACAACTGCTTGTGTTTGGCCAAGAGGAATTCGATAGGCGAGAGAGCAGGACAAACAATGTAAGACATCATTTTGTGGCGCAAAAAAAATCAGAAAACCAAGAACCAGTGAAAGTAAAGAGTGAACATCTTACAGTAAACGCCAACTTGTCCTAAAAAATTACCTTGCAGTAAACTTCTTATACATAGGGCCTTCCTTTTCCGTCCTCCGCTCTGTTCTTTCACTGGTTTTTCCTTTTCTGAAACCTTGTGCAACAAAGTCGTGTCTCGCAGTAAAACACCAACTCGCCTAAGGAGTTATCTTGCGGAAATAGTGAAAGGCAGAAAGGTTTCTAAAGGCACCAGTGTAGGTGCGCCAACCTAGCTGACAAACTGGGCGGAGTGCCCTCAGGGTCGACGTCCTTGCTGCGTCATAAATGTAACAGCCGTAATCGAGCCGCGACTATATCACACCATTGAAAAGCTTCAGTGGAAGATTTAGTACGGGGCACACTCCGATTTACTTATTTAAATCCATGTAAAACGCGGAAAGGCTTTTATGAGACAATCGCCGAGCTGACTTGAATGAATTTTATTGCATTTGAGGAACAAAGTTAAATTCTAGCAACCCCCGGGAAGCAGAATTTTGACTATGGACCGAATGTGTTTTACAAAGATTGTCGCAAATAAGCTATTTCTAAAGCATAATGGAAGCATGAAATTTACACTTCCGTATCTCTGCAGAAAAACACATTCACAGTTCAGTAAACTGCATCTGTTACGCCATGCCAAGCGGAAAAATTTATCTATATATTTGTAGCTTACGTGAATTGGTTATGTTTGCGAGCGTTTCGCTAAAGCCCTATTCAAATTTAGTTGTATATTTCGGATTTGTGTACAACAGATCTATTTTGTCCGTTGTATATGCCAGAATTGTGATAATCCCACTAGCGTTTTTATTGCTTAGATGCAAGATTGTAAACATCATACTTGCGGTTTTATAAAATTTCGCAATTTCTGACATTTTTGTAAAGATTGGTGGCATATGTGTTGAAAATTTACATCTTACATTTGATACATTTTAGCTTTTTTAATGCAAGAAACTGCGAAAATCGCTGCAGTTGTTTCCAAGAAAAAGCACGTTTGCTTCACCTGGTATTTAGAGAGAAGCTCAGGAGCTAAAGCTTCCTTTTAATGGACAGGTCCGATCTGAGCACCATGACTTAATTGCCACGCTGTAGGGGTAGTCACACTTGTTAAAGCCTTTCTTGAAGTTCGTGATATTTCTCTTGAAAGTGAGCTTGTTATAGAAGATGGCGTCTATGATATTGGATTTATCACGTGCGTTTATTTGTCTGGTGTATTTCAGCACCAGCTGAGATTCTCTGAATTACCTCTTTTCAAGCTGAATGAGGGGCACACTATTTTTTACTCGAACTGAAAACCATTTTCACCCGTCGACACAGTAATTCGGTTAATTACTATTCAAGAGTTGTCGTTCACGTGAGGTTAGATTGCAGGATTAGGGACTGATCTCGATATAATCAACATATCAGTAAGTGAGGGATCGCGAGAAACACTTGACGACTGAGTTTCGCTTGACAACAGACAAGGTTACACACAACACTACCCCCCTCGCACGGACTATGCACGAGTTTATGGTGCAATGACTGTCCAAGTGGGAGCTGTTTGGTGAATCGGCAAGCCTAACACCCGTTACGTTTGAGATCTGCAGCGATTGCATCTTGGAGTTAAGATGCAACGGACCCAACACATTTGAGGCACTGTTCCTCATCGCGATGAAAAGGAACCGCCGTGAGATGCCTTTAATGCACAAAGCCGCCGCATACCACACCATAGACAAAGAAACAAGTGCGGCGTACGATAACATGAAATGTGCACATTTACTTTGCAGCCCCGCATCGTTTGTTCTTAATTTCGGAGAGAGAAAGTATTGCTAATGGATGTTTCGCCCTCTCCCTTTAACGGGCTTCCGAAGTATCTATGGTTAGCACCGGGGGTTGGAAGGGAAAGAGAGAGTTTCGAGGTTGTGTTGACAAAGTTGAGTGAATTTCGAGTGAAATTAACTCAACGTGTCCTGCGCACCGCACGTCCAAGTCGACAGGCGTCTGTCCAGCGGTGCTGTAACAACGCTTTCTGTTAAGTAAATATAACAAACAAAGGGGCTACTCGGCCGTGACCACGGTGTAAGATATATACTCTTTAGGGGAGGACACTCGCCAGACTCGATCGACCAGATAGGTATCCGCTGACGGCAGCGGATACCTATCGGCAGTACGACGCAACTTCAACACAGAAACCTTTTAATTGGTTTAATCTCCCGTTGTTATAGCAACCGGCGGTTCGCGGGAAATCCGAAATGACTGAGTGACGCGCGAAAGTAGGTCACCAGGGAGAGGGCATGCTCGCGTTCCTTGTCGGCGCATGCTCTCGCCTGCGTTCTAACTGAAGTTGCGTCGTTCCGCCGATAGGTATCCGCTGCCGTCACCGCCCCGATAGACGCGCGCCCTTGCTACTTTATCTGGTCGATCGCGTCTAGCAGGCAATCCGAGAAGTGTCCCCACCTAAAGAGCATATATCTTACACCGTGGCCGTGACACGTGCAATGTACGACGTGATGTCTTGTCATGCGATAACTTGTTTTCGGAAAGACATTTACAAAATAATTCATGAAATGTTTGGAGCCTATTCGCGAAATATTTTGTGTCAAAAGTCGTAGTTGGGAAGTAGCCACATTTCATTATACGAGGCATTGCAAATTAAGCTTTACGGAATTTTTAAAGATCGTCTGTGGCAGGCAGCATAATTCTTTTCGTTCCGCTGGGTTACTCGAAGAGACGGACATTAGTAGCACGAGAAATCGAAACACATATTCAACCAATTAAGAAAAATTGACTAATGAACGTCTTAGTTAATTACTTTAGGACACATATTGCAATTTACGAATTGTAGCCGGTGAGTTTGCAAGACACGTCCACTTCGAATTAATTTCCAGGGTGATACCAGTTTCGAGATATTATTTTCTAAAGCGTGGGACGAAATACATGGGCGTTCCAGTTACTTTTGTGCTTCAATGTATAAAACAGCATTTCGGTAAAAAAGTAAGTGGAACAAAAGTGCTTTTTTACGGTGAGTTTGATGGCGCATGTCTCCGAACTGGTGTCATTCTGGAAATTCATTCCAAGCGGATACGCCTGACAAGCTCACCGGCTACAATTCGTAAATTGCAGTATGTGTCGTAAAGTAATTAACTAAGAAGCTAATTAGTTATTTTTGTGAATTATTTTAATATATGTTTCGATTTCTCTTGCTACTAATGTCCGCCTCTTCGAATGACCAGCTAAACGACAAGCATTATGCTACCTGCCACAGGTGATTTTTAAAAAATCCGTAAAGCTTAATTTTGAACACCCGGAATTTCAACGACGATGAAGTACATTTTTAGGGGTCATTGGGAAAACCTTAGAAAGCAGCAACAAGAAGCTTGACAGCGCGACTTTTTGCAAGCGCATGTAATCGCGAAAGGCGAAAATTCGAGGGTTGTTAAGTAAAGTCTCCGACTGACGCTCTGAAATTGTTATTTCGGAAAATTATTACTCGGCACATAAATTAAAATGAAACTCTGGGGTGTTACGTGTTAAAATACCAAACTGATTGTGAGTCACGCCGTAGTAAGAGACTCCAGATTAATTTTGACCACTCGGGTTTCTTTAATGTTCACCCAATGCACGGTACACAAGGCGTTTTTTACATTTCACCCCATTGAAATAGGGCCACCGCGGCCGGAATTTGAAACTCGCAGTTTCGCCCAAAAGGCAAAGAATCGATTGCGAGAGTAATCATTCGGCCGCTGGGGCGCGATCGGAGATCTTTGTTCGTTTCGCGTTCTGTTGATTTGCGGCAACGTCACAAAGTGGCAGTATGCAAAATTTGTGAGAACGGGAGGGAGAGAGCAGCCAATTGGCAAGTGGTGAACTCCCCCGATGACAAACGTCCGGGGAGTTCGTCATTTTTGGGGACGTTAAAGTTACAACACGCTGCTGTCAATCATTTTGTTTAGGAGCACGTCGTCTGCTAAGAGATGTGCAGTAGGCGGTCATCCGCTCCAAGAGACCGGCTTCGCATGGCACGTCTGGTGAATTGGATTAGATCCAAAACACGGCTGCGGGTATGGAATGGTTCACCGCTTGCCGATTGGCTGTTCTTTCCCTCCCGTTCTCAAAAAATGTTGCATACTGCCACTTTGTGACGTCGCAGCAACTGAACAGGGCCGGTATTTTGTAGCGATGCCTTATGACTTATTCTATACTAGTCTTATCATCACCGCTCACGGCCTACTGATCCCGTTGATAACGCGAGCGAACCGTAGCTCTGACCACTGACAAAGCGCGATAAGCGCGAGAAGGTATTAGCACCGGAAAGGCATCGCTACAAAATGCCGGCCCAGAACGCGTTTCGAACAATGATCTCCGATCGCGCCCCTGCACAAAGTAATGTTAGTAGCTTTCTTTGCTTTTGAAATTACAGCAATAATTCGCTGACTAAATAAGTTATCAAGCACAGCGTAACGGTCGAACTGGCAAACATCAACAGATGTCACTCAATGACCGCGAGCACTCACTGTTAGAACGCAGGCGTGATGAAGAACGGCCGCAGCGGCGAGAAAAGGCTTTCTGCTGACTCTAGATTGAACGTGTCTCCAAAACTTGAGATTACGCGACCTCTAACACAAGGTGTGCGAGAACACAGTGCACAAGAAGCCACAAGCCATCTATGCACTTTTGCATTTGCACCCGTATCTCCAAGATAAGGCGCATGCGGCCACGCTCAGCGGCGTCACGCGCAGGAACAATCGGGCTGGGACGTTCACCCCCCCCCCCTCCCTCCCTCCCACTCCTATTCACGCACAACACTGGGCGAGCGGGAAGACGACGCCCATCAAGCTGCCATCCTTCTCGGCTCACCCTCTCAAGCGGGTGAACGTCCTAGCCCGACTGTTGCTGCGCGTGACGCCACTGAGCGTGGCCGCACGCGCCTTATCTTGGAAATAATCTGCTGCGGGTACAAATGCAAATGTGGACTTCCACAGAAACCTCGTGAGACTGCGTAGTTTTTTTTTTCCTTGTTTTTGAACAATCCTGATCTAGTTTAAGATGTTGTTTTGTGTCTATGTACCATCTAATATAATTGTCGTGTGTTTAATAATCACGCACCATCTCCTCCATCTTCCTCGCGTCACACGCCTTGCAACGTGACGATCCTAATCATCACATATCTGACGTCCGCGAGGCAGTACTGTTGCGCTACCAAGAAGAGCATCACATTGCATATGCGTGTCTGACGGGTGAGGATGGAGACAGACAAGCATACGGCAATTGGAAAAGAACTGGGGTTGGACTGGCCCGGCGCTGAAACAATGGGTAAGCGAGGGCTTGACTCGGCGAATGCTTGTTGGGCAGCGTTGTTGCTAGGTTAGGTCATGTTCACGTCCGGGTGACCATTGTGGAGCGTGAAAGGAAAAACGACCGACACGTAAGCTGCTGCGCTGACCACAGGAGCTTACGCCAGACTACCTTATTTCCTTTGTTGCTCTTGCTGTGAGGTCCCTCTGGCATCGTAGTATGTGGGGGCACTACAATTCCATCATTATGGCTGGATATTGTTATATGTGGACTAGCCATTAAATAAGGCTCCCTTCCCAGTGAGAATAATACAGTTCACAGATCAGCAGGTTGGCGGACGCAGTGCCGACGAACTATATGTCTCTCAGTCCTGTCTAAGTTTTATGCATGGGTAATATTATGGGGGAATAACATGCCTTGCAGGCCTATGAGGCCTGAAACATGCGTTTTTATGCACAGATAGGCACAGACATGCATTTCAGGTACACATAGGACTAACATGCCTTTCAGGAAAGTTAGTCCGATCTGTGCAAAAGGCGTTCTTAAACGTTAAATAACAGGCTGTGCAGAAATTTAAGCGTGTGAAACAAGGGGTTTCAGACAACTATATGTTTCTTTACAGTACTGCTCGTCCCTACCTTGTTTATTGCTATGCCTCTTTCGAACTACTTTACATTATCGACTGTCCGGAGCAGGCTATCCACTTGAAAACTCTGCTACAGATTTCACTAGACCTGTTTCACTTCCAGGAGAATAGATTAGGAATTTTAGAAGGTCCTTTTCACGATATTCATACATGCATACATGCGCGCGGGCGCCCAGACGGAGAAGACGAACTACCCCTTGCCTCGCATTGACGGCGCCCTCGATTTTCTCCACGGTGCCAACTACTTTTAATCAACAGACCTTCGGTCTGGTTACTGGCAAATTTCTGTAGATAAAGAGGACCAAGAGAAGACCGCGTTTGTCACCCCTTATGGTCTATATCAATTCAAAGTTATGCCATTCGGTCTATGCAACGCCCCAGCCACATTCGAGCATATGATGGACTCTTTGCTTCAAGGGTTCAAATGGTCAACATGCCTTTGCTACCTAGACGACGTTCTCGTATTTTCGCCTAGATTTGAGACACACCTTGAGCACTTATCAGATGTTCAAGTCTTCCGCGAGGCTCGGCTCCTACTAAATTCCTCGAAGTGTCACTTCGGTCGTCGGTAGATTACAGTGCTGGGCCACCTCGTCGACGCTTCCGGTATTCAACCAGACCAGGAGAAAATTCGTGTTGTCACGTCTTTTCCTGTACCTCAGTCTGTCAAAGACGTCCGAAGTTTTGTAGGACTCCGCTCCTACGTCCGATGGTTCGTTAAAGACATCGCAGCAATTGCGCGACCACTTACCGATCTTCTTACGAAAGACGTGCCGTTTACGTGGACTCCCGTTCAAACAGCCGCGTTTGCTCACCTGACCAACATTCTCACTAAGCCACCTATGCTGGCCCACTTTGACCCGTCCTATCATACAGAGGTTCGTACCGATGCCAGTGGTCACGGTATCGGAGCTGTCTTAGCCCAACGCCAACGGGGACGTGATCGTGTTATCGCCTTCGCTAGCCGCCTCCTCACAGCAGCAGAGCGCAACCATTCGATTACAGACCGTGAATGCCTGGCTCTCGTCTAGGCGGTTTCTAAATTCCGCCCGTACTTGTATGGCACGCATTTCTCTATAATCACGGACCACCACGCGCTCTGCTGGCTTTCCTCACTCAAGGATCCTACCGGCCGGCTTGGTCGCTGGGCTCTGCGGCTACAAGAATATTCCTATGCAGTAGTCTACAAGTTGGGCCGCCTACATCAAGATGCAGACTGTTTATCACGCTATCCAGTGGACGAACCACCCGCCGACCCTGACACTGATGCCAACGCTTGCGTTTTCTCCGTTTCTCCGCTGTTACACGTCGCCGACGAGCAACGCCGTGATGCCACTTTGCACGCCATCATTGATCACTTGAAATCTTCGCCCTCTGATTCGTCCCTTCACTTGTTTGTTCTCCGGGATGGTGTGTTATACCGCCATAATGTACCACCCGACGGTCTTGCCCTACTTTTCGTCACTCCTAAGCACCTCCGTTCTGCTGTTCTCCAAGAACTTCATGACTTCACCTCGGTCACCTCGGTCCCGCACCTACGACCGGATTCACCGATGCTTTTTTTTTCTGGCCAGGCTTTGCCCGCTCCGTCCACAAATACGTTGCGGCGTGTGAGAAATGCCAGCGCCGCAAAACACCATCGACGCTCCCTGCCGGGTGTCCTTCAACCACTCGACATTCCTTTGGAGCCGCTCTTTCGCGTTGGCTTGGACTTACTTGGCCCTTGCCCTCTATCAACGTCTGGCAACCAAGTGGGTTGCCGTGGCGACAGATTACACCACGCGCTACGCCATCACCAGAGCGCTTCCAAAAAGCTGCGCCACAGATGTCGCCGATTTTTTTTTTTTTTTTTTTTTTTTTTACGCGACGTGATTCTGCAGCATGGAGCTCCACATAAACAGCTCACTGACCGTGGTCGGACTTTCCTGTCTAAAGTCATCGCCGACATCCTGCATTCCTGCTCAACCAGGCACAAGCTGACTATGTCTTACCATCCACAGACTAATGGTCTCACGGAGCGTCTAAACTGAACCCTGACAGACATGCCTGCAAATTATGTCTCGTCCGACCATACTGATTGGGACCTTGCCCTACCCTATATCACATTTGCTTACAATTATCCGCATCACGACACTGCCAGTTATTCCCCATTCTTTCTTTTGTTCGGCCGAGAACCCACATTGCCGCTAGACACATCCCTTCCATCCACCGCAGCAGAGACCACCAAATATGCACTTGACGCAATCACTAGGGCAGCCCAAGCACGCGAAATTGTCCGCGCTCGCCTCCTGACCTCCCAAGAGAACCAACGGCGTTTGTACGATCGCCAACACAGAGACGTTCACTTTTCGCCTGGACCTCTGGTACTCATGTGGTCACTGACTCGTCACGTTGGCCTGTCAGAAAAACTCCTGTCTCGGTACACAGGCCCATATCGAGTGCTGCGTGCCGTGACTCCAGTTACGTATGAAATCGCCCCCGTCAGTACCAGTTAAACATCATCTCTGGTACTCATGTGGTCACTGACTCGTCACGTTGGCCTGTCAGAAAAACTCCTGTCTCGGTACACAGGCCCATATCGAGTGCTGCGTGCCGTGACTCCAGTTACGTATGAAATCGCCCCAGTCAGTACCAGTTAAACATCTTCGTTGTTAAACATATAGTTCCCAATGCATAGTACTTTATTGGATATACATGACGTGCAGCTATCGGGCATCGCTGGTGTTCTGTTGCCTGTAGTGTTTTCAATCGTGAATGCACGTTGGAGTTGGACTTTCCTCTTAAGCAGAACCCCCCCCATTGCAAAGATCTGGTTGCAGTAGCCTGGTCGTCACGACCTGCTTTCTAAGCCAGCCTCGCAGCTGTATGCTGGCTGCCGCCTGTGCAGTGAAAACTTTGAGCCACAGTGCTTTTTGAACCCTGGGCGCAGAAAGATAAAGAAGACCACAGTTCCTTCTGCCCCCCCCCCCCCCCCCCCCGGTGACATGCTGGCAGACGATGATAGCGCAGGGTATACTGTTTGATTAACCAACATGTGTGTGCACCCAACTGTCAAAATTTTGCCTTTCCTACTGACTCTTGAAGCTTGTACACTGGGTCATAACCTTCCATTTCGTTGAGGCAGAGGTCATTTTCTGTGTAAAACACTGTAACGAAAGCCCGTGGTATATGTTCTGTGTGGTATATGATCTGTGTGGTGTACTTATATCCTGCTTTGTGTGTTTTGCAATGTATTGCCTTCTGCGATTGTGTAGTGACGTCAGTCCTGTCGTTACCCAGCGACCAACCTTCTTGTTGATGCGCTGCGTTTTCGTTTTGTAAAGCATTCAAACCACGTTAACAAATAGACATGAACACAGCATGCAGTGGGCTTTATTGTACACTGCTGGCATTCACTCTGTCCAGCCCAGTCTTCCAGTCTATTTGTGGTATGTGAGAGCTTCAAGCATGGCAAGATTGGTTCTGGAGAATGTTCATCCATGATTGCAGTGAACCTTTCCCACTCCATGGTTCATGGGGTCAAGGTAACATTTCTTGTTTTCTGATGTTAGCCATTGAGTTGCATAGTGCTATTCCGACTTGTCCATAAGTGCATGTGGTGACTCGTCTGTTCTAACAGATTAGGGTATTATTTTTTCAACTACCAAACACATTAACTCTTATTTGTTTGCAAGAACCTTCTGGGCACTGGCCCATTGTGTCTGACTCCTTGAATATGCTGCCAATGAGCCAGTAGCCATGGCGTGGTGGACACAGTGAACGCAATTGCATAAGAACTCGCGCTATTCCTTACGCCACCCCCTGGAAAAAAGCCACACTGTTGCAGAGCTGCTCATAAGTCTGCTCTTTACAAATTCACGTCTGAACACTAGCTGGCCTTACTTCATGTTTTGTGTGGGTGCATGAGAATCATTTATGGTGCTAAATTATAATTGATGGGAGGCCTGCCCTAATGCAAAGTTTTCTTAGGGGTCACCAAAGTGGCTTCCAGGAGAACATCCACATCTGCAGGTATGAATGACTTCTCTGCTGTCTTCATTTTGGTGCAGCAGCTGCAAAAGCAACGTGGAGGCGGAAAATTTCCTCTCAACGACAACTCTGGTACATTATATATATATATATATATATATATATATATATATATATATATATTGCTTGCAGACGTTGAGGCACCAAGATCGCAACGGAGTCATGCAGTGTGTTGTACCGCTGTATTGGATTATCTTCCAGCCCTGGCAGATGGTGAGATGCGCTTTATTGGCAGCATTTGTTCGGTATCTTATTCGTATCCTTTGTTAATGCCATTGCAGAACAAAGTCCAGTCGGAGGTGACGAGAGTGAGAGTGTAAATGAGAGCACCTGGTCCCCGATACCACCTAGTAAGTGATCTGTCGTTTCCTTCTGCGTCCTTTAGACAGTTATTTCTGACATTATCTGACACCAGGAAAATATATAGAGGAAATGTATTTCTATCTAACGGGTATCTGCGTTGTTGCAGAAGGGGCTCCAACCGACAGCCACAAACAACCTCTGACAGCAGAGACTCTCCATGCTCTACTGTCCGCGGTGAGATGCGCTTCATTGGCACCAATTGTTTAGTGTCTTATTGCTGTCCTTGTTAACGTGATTGCAGAATCAAGTCCAACCAGCAGTGATGAGCGTGACGGCGAAAAGGAGAGCGCTTGTTCCCTGGCACCACCTAGCAAGTGATCTGTTTCTTTTATGTTGTTTGTCAGGCAACCATCTCTAACATTGTCTATATC
>NC_051155.1:148489037-148628234 GCF_013339745.2 Dermacentor silvarum | reverse complement strand
AACACTGCAAACAAGCACCCCACTACCATTGCTCCAGCAGACTCAGACCTCTCCGTGGTTCAACGCCTGTGCCAATGGAGATGGATGACTCTTGTGCAGGTGATGAGACGAGCCAGCAGCTCAAGAAGACACCAGCTATGTGCCATCATTCAGCGAGAGCTTCTTCAGGTATCTTGTGCATTAAATACAGTAGACTCACAACAAAATAAATCTCTCACAATTTTCATAACAGTGCATGAGTGAACCCAGAATGCTAATCGTATTAACAAAATCTGAGAACAAACTACACAAAAGGTTTACATAAGAACTGGACAAATGCAATTATTATAGAAAAACATCACAATACAACGGACAAGCGCGAGAGCATATCAGCAAAGGTCAGGAACTTTACAAACATACTAATTCAAAAAGAACAGAAGCGAGAAAACGTTAAATGGAAAGCAAAGATTGCAATTATAATTTAATGACTGCCTTCCGATAGCTTATTGAGCGAGTATTTCGTGCAGGGTGTGTCAACATATACCAATGGTTTAATTTTATCATGTACAGAATTCCATAATGACGTGCCAGAGAAGACAGCAGTTCATTTGCCATGCTTTGTTCAAATGGCAGGGTAGAAGCAAGTTATTGTTGTAGAAAACCTGGAAATGTTAGTAATCTTGAGATTGTTTGGACAAGCCAAGTAAAGATATGAATTTTTTTTTACTTTGGAGATAAAAAGTGATAGCTTCTGTTTAAACAGCGCTGTGTGTGGCTTTTTTCGTTTGTCCCTTTCCCTCACGATGTTTTTTTTAAACATGAACTACCAACATATCCAACTCTTTACCCTTCATAGCCCTCATAGACGCTATATGATACTCAAGCTGTGATAGGGGGCTAGAGTGACTGCAACTTAGAGTGCCATATGTGTGGAAACAACTATAGATGCGAAAAGGCAGCAGAATTCTCTTGAGAAGCATGTGGCTAAACTCTGTTTCATACACAGGAGGCGAGGCAGACAGCTTTTAGATGGCATGTCTTGCAACGAGCAAAATGGTAGCAAACTAACTGGTGCCACCATGCATCGTACAATTCCAAATAGACATATGAGCACCCAAGTACTGACTTGTTTTTTGATGCCATTTGCCTGCAGTGCTCACCATGAGAGTTCAGAAGTCCCCACAAGGGTAGAAGAGCCCTTGCACACTGAACGAAAGTTCATTGTCTTTGAGAGCTGCCTGCGGGAATTGCTCACCACCTGCAAGGTCTGTGGCCAAGCAGTAGGCGACATCAGCTCCAAGGTTGTGGGCACTTTGCTCATAGTGGAGGGCATGTGTGACAAAGAACACATGCTCCAGTGGAGGAGCCAGCCACTTGTTCGTGGGAGTGGAGCTGGAAACATTCTTCTGGCAGCAGGAGTGCTATTTTCTGGCTGTGCAGTGGCTGCGACCTTGAGGTGCCTAAATTCTATCGGCGTGCAGACCATCACAGAACGGACCTTCTACAACTACCAGAGGGCCTACTTGCTGCCTGCCATAAACGAGGTTCGCCTACTGGGCCACATTTACAAAGAACTAGAGCATGATTTAGGCATAGTCTGATGGTTTTATACAACACCAATGCACCTGTAAGCTAATAGACCAATACAGGCTATCAGTTTTATTAGTGTATCAAGTCGATAATTTCATAATCCAATAAGATGAGACCTATAGAAGCCAATAAAGTATTTCTATTTGAATTTTTCCTAGGGTAATGTTCTAGCAACGTAATGTACAACCAACAGCCCTTGCATGACTGCCAAGTCTGATATCATAGAGCCTGATCTTGCAGTGCAAATTTAGATGTCAAATTAGGGATTCTGAGGACCAACACTGGCATTTGTCCTGTTTATCTCAATCTGTGCCATCTAAAGTTGCACCGAAACATCATGCTGCCTAATTCTTGTAACCAGCTGGCCCATCTAACTTGCTTCATCATGATTCTAAAGAATACAAACTCTGGTACATGGTGTTGAAATTTAGAAACTGTTTGTGTTTCTTTTAGCTCACATTGAACAGTTTTACCATCCTGCTTTTTCTAGTTGGCAGTGCCTTGCACATGGCCCCAACTGAATACAACCCCAGTACATTAGGATGCTGTTATGGTAGCAAAATTGTAGCAGTTTTGTAGCAATGCATTAGGCACTTATATATTATGCACTTGTTTTTCCAGCTTTTCCACCGTAAGCAAGCTGAAATGGCCAGTGAGCTTGCTGGCTTGCAAGTCGACCTGGCAGGTGACGGGCGCTGTGACTCTCCAGGCTACAGTGCCAAGTACATGACATACAGTGTGCTTTCTATGCAGAATGGCTGCATTTTGCACACAGAACAAGTGCAAGTTGGAGAGGTAAACACATAGTGCTACTATTCATACTATACGCATATTGTGTAAATTCTTATGAAACTATCTGCTGTATTTGTGCAGTCGCCTGAAGTCCCTAACAGTGTTTCTATGGAAAAACAAGGGCTTGCCAAGTGCTTGATGGGTGTCGAGAAGCTGGGCATCAGGATACGTTCGCTGACAACAGGTACCATACAGAGATTGTGTTTTTTAATTTTGGTGATGCAATCTGAAACAGTAAGCATTGCTGCTGTGTATGCTAGAGCATCTTATTTACATTGTTGTAATCAACTTGAGAACAAATGCCTAGCCACGTATATTGAGAAGGTCCAAAATAGCAACCTCCCCTGCCCCTAAGTCTGGATATGTATCTTATTGCAGGGTCAAGGTATGTGTAACACTGCCAGTAATGATACAAAAAAAGACATTTTTTCTAACACTACGACACACTTGCTGTGAAACAGATAAGTAAAAAGGCTTATCGCAAGGGTTGGTGGTGGAAGCTGTTAATGGCAACATGCAATGAGCTGTGAGGAGATTTGCTGGTGCTGGAAAAGGAAGCCGTGTGCATGGTGGAATCTTTTAGTGATGTGGGCGGGCAGCTGCTGCAGGGAAGCTGTCGTTGTGGGTGCCAATTGCTCTCGGTTACATGTGCCTCACACCTTTTCTTGTTTACATGTGATCTAGTGGCTGAAAAACATATAATGGATCCCAGTTTGGTGATATACTCAACGTTAGTGCCAAAATGTCTTGTTTTCATGCGCCGTATAGTCACAAATTGCTGCTGGAAAGCGTACTACGTCTTTACAAAAGATGACTGAAAATTTTCCTTGCCAACCAGCGGGTATTCAGGGGTGAATATTGAGCAGTCACATGACATTACAGACTGTTCGTAATTTAACACAGCGAAGTGTCTCGCTGATAGCTTCTCTCAAAGCCTGCAGCTAGAGCTGGATGCAGAACTTTTTTTCAAGACAGCTAATTGTGAGCTGATTTACATCTTAAAGATGTTTCTTCTCAAAATATTATTGCGGTACTGCAAATGAAACTGACTCCTGCGCGTATTCCGCGGCCGCCTATGCGACGCATGCACTCTTTTTTGCCGCTAGCAACATGATCGCTGTGGCTTCACTCACTCCCGTAGGTGACTGCGAGGAGCTGCTACTCTAGAAGATTTATATAACCTCCTTGCTCACTAAGGTTCATTCTTTTCACAGACCGACATCCTGGTGTCAACCGGTACTGCCGCGTGGAGAAGCCAGAGATTAAGCACTGGTTTGATACTTGGCATGTTGCTAAAGGTAAGCACATATCCTGGTTTCAGGCCAATTTAACAATAGCACGCACAAGAATCGCATGAACCACAATTCAGCCTATTCAAGAGGATTACCTGACAAGGCAGACATTTTTTTGCATGATTGATCGCAATGTCTAGATGTCTGCCTAGCTTAAATCCTAAGACCAATGGCATTCTTGCGACATCTGTGCCCAAAATATTCTAAAATATGGTTTGTTGTTGTGGCCAAGGTAATCTCGAACTGTGTGACACACTTTGAAGGAACTGCAAGCTGGAACGGCGACATATTTCTTAGCACACATGGAGGCTGCATATCTTGAAAGAGAGTCTAGTCTCAAGATTTCCTACAGACTTTACTACAGGTCTGCTTCAATTTCTCAGTTACAACAGGTGATGTGAAGTGAGTAATTAAAGAGAGTGGATTTTTTTTATTGCCTACCTGTACGTTGCAATGCGATTTATTGTGCAAATTATGCTTGTCTATTGCACAAATGCATCTAAGCAGGTGGAGCACTTTCTTATCACAAGTGATCTTTAGAAATGTGTGCATACTAAAAGGACAGGTGACATGCAGGAATGCGTGTTGGTTTCTTAAAATGAAAATAAATTTGCATAAAGATTGCATTTTATGGTCCAGATTGGTCAATACAGCACCTGGTACTGTTACTTGCTTAGTAACAACCATCTTGCTCACGCGACAACCCTTGCTTTATGACTGCAGTGTCAGTAAATAAAATATCTAATAACAACCCCTTGTCATATATTCTAGGTCTGAAAAAAAAGCTCCTGGCTGCTAGCCGCACACATCAAGTTATCACACCTTGGATCCAAAGCATCCTAAACCACCTCTACTGGGTGGCTGCCATGGGCCAAGGTGATGGTGAGCTTGTCATCAGCATGTGGAGAAGCCTGCTCAACCACGTGTGCAACAAACACGATGGCCATGATGGGCCCTACAAAAAATGCCTCCATGACTCCCTTGACGACAGGGAATGGTTGAGACCAGGTAAGCACTACTGTAAATTGTATTCTTGCCCTACACAGCATTTCTTAGTGTGGACATCACATCTTCAGATAAAAAGCTAAAAAGATTTTTAATTTGTTATACGTATCTGTTTCAGCATCACCTGCATTTCTTCGTCTCAAAACCATTGTCGACAATGCGAGACTACTGAAGGATATCCGCCGGCTCTCTCCTGAGGTGCAAACGTTTTCATTGGAGTCCTTCCACAGCGTGCTGAATCGGTTTGCTCCAAAGTCCAATGCCTTCTCAGTGGACGGAATGCAAGAGAGGTAATTTTAATTTCGACATCTAAGAGATAAGACAAGGGTATAATTCAAACCTCTCTTCATTAGAACGAGGCTCGCTGTGCTGCACTTCAACGAGAATGCTGCACGGCACCAAGCACTCACTCAGGATGGAGAGCAGCGGTGGAAGATTAAATCTTCCAAGGCAAGGCGAGGCCACTTCACTGTGACTACAGTGAAAGAGGACCCAAGCTACGGTATGTAACATTTCTGGACAGATTGTAACATACCAACACGTGTGCACGAAATTCTTGCCAACCATAGGGCAATTACCCTGCAGTGCGATATTTTTGGCATTTTTGCTGTTTTGTAAAGCTCTAGTTTCGTCAACGAATGTTTTAATAAACCGTGGGGTATTATGCCCTGCGGCGGCATTTTTAATGACCTTAGCAGGAAACCAATGAAACTATAAAGATGTGCCAAATCTGGCAAAATCGTACTCACAGGAACTGAGAATATAACAGTTAACCTCTACATATGTACAGTACAGGTTTTTGTTCGACCTAAACATGAATTTGCAGGATGATAAGGGAAGCTGATCTTTGTGTACAATTCTTTCTAGCTAGACAAACATGGTGCTATAGACGACCAAGTTTTACGGCTATTGGAAGATGTTTATGCTTGGGCGAGTGCTGCAAATACATGCGTGTTAATCAGAATGTACAAATTTGGGTCAACTCTTATTTATCTATCCGAATACATGTAAAACTGAGAAGTTCTCTCATTACACAACTGCTGGACCACTTCTACTGAACTCTATTGCATTTGAGAAAAGCAATTTCTGCTGAGCGTCGGAAGCAGAATCCTATTGTATGAATGTATCCTAATGTATAAAAGATAATGCACAAAAAAATTGAAAAAATGGTTGCCAACACTTGCGCACAACTTAGTTTCTTGCGGAACACTTGCGCACAACTTCATACTGATACTGCACCTCTTCACTATGCAGGATACGTTGATGACCTCATGCAAGATGTGGTCGAGCGCTGCGAACATTCTTCATATAAGGAGAGCTTTCTGAGCTGTGAAAAGTCTCCACCGTGCTACATGTCACTTGGTTTTGAAAGACCATCAAAGCAGGAGCTCATCGCACAAAGGCGCACTCGCTTCCCAGTGGCATCAACATTAAGCAATAGCAGCTAGACAGCCACCACAGTTTGTGTGAACTGGGCTAATGCACTCAGACAGCCATAAAGAACTTGGCGTGTCAAGAGAGCTTTGGAGACCACATGACAGTACAATTCAAGTGTACACACACATCCGCAATGCAGTCACAATGATTTATTTGAACCACACCAACGCCTCCGTGGTCAAGTATGCGCTGGTCTGTTGAGAGTACACACATGAAGAGAACCACTTGGCTAAACGAAGTCAGGTAGCCACCTTTCCTTGGGACAGCATGAAAGACTTGGCATTTCAAGGGAGCTTTGCAGACCACTGCATTGGCTGTGCGCCATATTTAGGCCAGCAACGCTGCCTGGCGGGCACCACATGGCCTGATGCTATATTGCTGCGACCCCCACTGCATTGAGCCATGATAGTGATGACAAAGACGATCAGATGCCAGCAACGTCGCACATACTTTCCGCAAAGAAATCCTGCAGGCTTGCCCCGACAAAGCCCCCTCACGACACCTCGGCTACACAAGGACATTGGCACGAGTCAAAAACAAATATTACTGGCCAAAGCATGCAGCCGATGTGAAGCATTACATCAGAACTTGCCTTGACTGTCAGTGACGCAAAGTACAACCCACTAAACCCGCTGGGCTCTTACACCACGTTGCAGTGCCGGTGTTGCCGTTTGCGCAAATTGGAATGCACCTTCTAGGCCCATTTCTGACATCTGCCAGCAGAAATAAATGGGTCATAGTTGCGACAGACTACCTCACGAGGTACACAGAAGCCAAGGCACTTCCGAGTGACATGGCAGCTGAAGTGGCATAACGTTTCATTGAGAACATCGTCATAAGACATGGTGCTACAGCTGTCATAACAGACAGAGGAACCGCTTTCACAGCTGAGCTTTTGAGAAGTGTGCTCAGGCTCAGCGGCAAGGCCCATAGGAGGACAACAGCCTACCATCCTCAAACAAATGGGCTTACAGAACGACTCAACAAGACCCTCGCTGACATGCTCTGTATGTACGTCAATGTGGAACACAAGAATTGGGACAATATACTGCCATATGTCACATTTTCGTATGATACGACACGGCAGGAAACAACAAGAACGACGCCATTCGGTCCTCTCCACGGTCGAGAAGTAACGACGATGCTTGATGCCATGCTGCCCCATAATTGTGGCGATACAGAAGATGACGCTACCGATTTTACAGAGCGCGCCGAAGAAGCCATACAGCTCGCACGTGTCTGAATAACCAGCCAGCAAGATTGTCCTTAGAATGGTGTCAGAATTGGGATGCCTGCGGGGTTCCCAGAATATGAGCTAGTATGGACGCATTGCCTCCTTTGGAATGCCTCGTGTTGCCTGAGAACGCAGCAGACAGCTGGAAGAAGTTTCAGCGATTCCTACTTGAAGGAAACTGGGAAGGAGCGAACAATGCAGAGAAAGCTGCCATTATACTTCACTTAGCAGGCCAAGAAGTCATTGATGTCTTCAATACTTTTCAGTTCACACCAGCTGAACAGGATGACTATGATGCACTAGTTCACCGGTTCAATGCATACTGCGAACCGCAACGTAACGAAACATTTGAAAAGCATGCTCTCTGCACGCGGATGCAACATGAGGGTGAACTGTTTGAGCAATCTTCACGCAATGTGCAGCTGGAAGCACAATCATGTAATTTTGGTGAACCGAAGGACTTCATGGTGCGCGACCAGCTTGACTGTGGCACCACAGACAAAAAGCTAAGAGCACGCTTGTTGCACGAAAAGGAGCTGACATCAGACAAGGCCATTGATTTCTGCAAGGCGGCTGAGATGCATTAAGCCAGGCTTGTGTTTAGGACCATGACGATACCTCCACTGCCATTGACGGAATCGCCAAGGGATGAGACATTGTAAAGAAAAGTAGACCTCTGCATTGCTGTTGGTTCTGCGACAGAAGCCACCCACTAAAGTGGTGCCCGGTGTGGGGAAACACTTGTGGAATCTGCCAAAGGCCAAGCCACTTAGCTGCTTGCTGTAGATCGTGCCGAAATGTGCAAGAGGTGGAGCGACCAAACAAGGATACCAAAAAAATGACTTCCTATTCCTGGCAGTTGAAATAGCCGGCATCTACAGCTCAGATGACAGGTTGGTGACTGCAGAGGATGGCAACAAGGGAATCAATGTCAAAGTGGACACAAGAGGTCAGCTGAATCTCTTGCCATTCTCGCTATACCAAAGATTGAAAGCGACCTCTATGTCCGATTAACACTTGCTGATGAGTTTTGGTGTCATACAGCACTTGGGGACAGTTACGTTGACGCTTAAGTGGACTCTTTGTGGAAGCCCACAGTTTACTTATCATGTAGAAAGGGAAACAGGCACTGCTCAGGTTGGCTGCATGCGAAACGTTTTGACTGGTGCAGCGTGTTCACAATGTGTCAGCCTGCAAGAACCCGAAGCAATGGATCAGTGACAAATTCTTGAAGCTGTTCATTGGCACTGGACACTCCAAGTATACGTACTCGATCAATTTGGGAGACGGCGCTGGACCAGTTGCTATGCCCGTGAGGAGAGTGCCTCAACCATTCAAGAAAGCCATGTGTACTGATGGACGAGCTTGGCCTGACTGTACTCGACGAACCGGCTTCATACACCAGGATCGGACAGGGAGTGTGCCGCGACACATCCCCTGACCTCTCTGTCTGGTCGGGCACGGACGTGGTCACTTGGTCGAACTCTTTCGAGGACCTGGGGAGTGAACACAGAATCCTGTGTGCGACCGTGGGAGAGAGTGAAAGCGAGGAGGACATCTGCCGAAAGGCAAGAATCGTGGACTGGGATAGATTCCGGAAAAATAGAGAACGAGACAAGAAGGAGGGCCCGATTGAAGACATCAGCGAATGGTGCAGAGAACTACTTGCGGACGTAGCGAAAGCCACCGATGAGATCGAATGGACGGATTGGCGACAAGAATCCCCCAAAGAAGGAGGAGACAGATCCCGGGGAGCTGGGAACGACGACGCTCCCCAACCGTCCAGAGTGGACAGCCGGCTGGCACATCTCCTTGCGGCCAATAAATCCATGCAACGGAGAGCGAGTAAGCAAAAACTCAAGAGGAAGATACGCAAGATCGCCGAAATCAACCGGGAGATCGAGATGCATTGCGGCCGCCTGTGCGAGCAAGAATGGCAGGAGCTGTGTGACACGATGAACGGGAACATGAGCGCGGGACGCACCTGGAAGGTTCTCGGGCACCTGCTCGACCCGGAAAGCACCAGAACGGCGACCCGTACAGAGGCTGTCGGGCACCAAAATGGGAAGACAAATCCTCGACCTGCTCGGGATTCGATATCATGAGGCGGGGGGACTGAAGGAAACACTGCTACCGGAAGTCAGGGACGCCATACAGATGGAATACATGCCGAAGAACATGCACCCGGCGCATGACGTGGAAAGACGTAAACGAAGGGCGGCAGCTATCCTCGAGGAGCACGAAAGACGAGAAGGCGTCCTCTTCGTCGATGCAGCCAGGTACCCGCGGCCCGCCGGTAACGTTGATGGCGAAGAGGGACGACGACCACCATCGCCACTACAACGAAATGTGCGAGACGAACCGGGGATGCCAACACCACCATCACTACTACTAATACGACAAAAACGGCAGCAGCAACAGCAGCAACATCAACGACACGGCTGGCCGACGGCGGCGGAGCCCGCCTTCTCCATGGCGGTCGTAGATACGAAGGGAAGGATTCGAGTCACGGCATCAGCGAGGCTGCCGTCGGCCGAAGCAGCGGAGGAGATGGCCATAGCCCTCGCGGTACTCCACGGAGGTACGGAGGATAGCTTGATCATAAGCGACTCCAAATCAGCGATCCGGAACTACACCAAAGGTTGGGTGTCCGCGGATGTGGCGCGCATGCTCACCGCCAAAGCCGGGGACTTCATGTCCGGCACGATTACGAACAAGTCCCTCAATGGTTCCCCGCACACGTCGGGGAGCTTGGTACTAAAGAAGACAACAGCCGCGACGACAACAATACTAACGTAAACACACCGGCATCCCGCCCAACCACAACGAGCGTGCCCATCTCGTCGCGAGGCAACTTACCCGCCGCGACGCGATCACCCAGAGGGCAGCCGCCATTGTTGTGCGGAACCCCAGCAGAGGAATTACCAACACAACCCAAATCGCGTCGGACGGAGCTGGGGGCCATGGGGACGCCGACTGCGATATCGAGGAGTTTCTGGCCTCGTACCGAGAGGTTCTTGAACACTACAGGAAAGAACGTATGACATATCCACAACCCCACGGGCAGCTGGACAGGTCCCAGGCAGTCGACCTGAGGCGGTTGCAGACGGGCACTTTCACCAACCCCTACCACCTGCACCGCCTGTGGCCCGGGCTGCACCCGTCGCCCGGCTGCCCGTGGTGCGAGCACGAACGGGCTGGTATGGCCCGTATACTTTGGGAATGTCAACGCCCTGAAGAAGGACCAAGAGGAAGGGGGAAGATAACAGCAGGACCCTCTGAAGCGGGGCGCCTCGATAAGAGATGGCAAGCCGCCCTCCTCAGCGAGGCACCCGAGGACCAGGAGTGGGCCGTCCAGCGGGCCAGGGCCATTGCCGAGGATCTCGAAAGATTTTTCTCCGGCGATGGACCCCTGGTAGCCTAGCCCCGGGCACCAACAGCCATAACCGCTGGACAAATAAAGTTTATTCCTATCCTATCCTACTGAGTTGTAGCGAATGGAGGCGGAAGGCATCATAGCCAAAACCGAAACCCAATTGGACTGAGTGAATGCACTGGTCACAGTAAGGAGAAAAGATGGGAGATTGAGAGTGCGGATGGATCCGCGTCATGTCAATGAGTGCATTAAAAGGGGGCAGTTCTACCGTTCCAAGCAAAGAGGACACTGAAGCAGAATTAGCAGGTGCCAGCTTTTTCACCAAGTTAGACGCCAACCAAGGTTTCTCTCAGATTCCCCTGGACAACTGTGCCTCGAAAGTGGGCACCTTCAGCACACTGTTCGCCAGGTACTGCTTTCTTTGACTTCCATTTGGTATAAGCGCCACCCCAGAACCATTTCACATGACCATAAGCCAAGTGCTAGGTAACCTGCAGGACATCCATGTGTATGTATATATATATATTGACGTCCTAGTGTGTGGCGCAACTAAGCAAGAGTGTGATGCTCGGCTCCGTGCTTGGTGCAATCCAAGATGCAGTCCTCACTTTACACTGAGAAGTGCGTATATATAGTGGGGTTGGTGAAGTTGAATTCCTCGCTGACCCGATTTCCAGGAATGCGAATAGGCCGTACAAGTTTGATTCATTCCGTCTCCAACTTGCCTATGGCCACATGCAAGGAGGATGTTCAGAGGCTCTTGCTATCAGCTAGTTCAGAAAATGTCACCTCAACCTCTCAGACTGCGCTAACTGGTCAAACAAGAAAGGGAGTTAGAATGGAACGAGGCTGGCAAGAAATAGTGGCGGGAATCAGTGTGTAATGCTTAAGTCGTTTTATGCATTGAAGCATAAAAGTAACTGGAATGCCAGTGGATTTCTCCGCAAAGTTCGGGAAATAATATCTCGAAACTGGTGTCATCCTGACAACTTGTTTCAAGTGGATCCGGATTGAGAACTCCATGGCTAGGATTTGTAAATAGCAATATGGGCCATAAGGTAATTAGTTAAAAACTTAATTAGGGAATTTGTTTAGTTAGTGAAATATGCAATTTAATTTTTTTTGTGCAAGTAATGTCCGCCTCTTCGAGTAGACCCGCTCATGAAGTATGATTGTGCTAACTGCCACAGGCGACCTTTAAAAATTTTTGAAAGTGTTCGCTGAACCATCCAGTAAATGAGAAATTTTACCCGGAAGACTGCAACCTGTGGCAAGGTTATCTGAACTCAACCTCTTGCTTTGTGCTTGTTTTGTTCTTTCTTAGAACGGAAGATCCATCAGCTGTGTTCCACATCTAGGCCAGCAGACTGCCCCACGAGCAACACATGACCCAAGACTATATATTGTCCTTGCAAATAAATTGCGCCTTTTTTGGTCCATGCTATGAAGTGTGTCGCGTCAGTCCTTTGCAACCACATGACGGCCTCATGAGGATACGTGTGGGCACCTCATTGACTCTGGCTGCTCGGGCCACGTAGACAGGTGGTGCTCAGGCATCCCCTGCATCCTGCGCTTTCTGTCGCACAGCTGCTACGGAGGGAACACTAGACTGCATCTCTCAGAAGCTGTCCGGGCCTTCAGACAGTCCATGCGTGCCATCTACGTAGCCTGGGCCAACAACTCGGCCGTCCGCCTGACTTTTGCCAATGGACACACGGTCCTTTGTTTATGTTTATGCCACTCCTGCATGTAACCCTGGAAAGAGGCCTTATTATGTTCATGAATTTATGCCGCAGGGCGTACTTGCACAATAAAAAAAGTGTTGAGACACTCCCGCAACACACTAACACCCGTCTGGTGAAATGTGCCCCACTCTGTTCCGAGCAGGCAAGCGAAGAGAACTACTTGGCTAATGCAGTCAGGCAGCCACCTTTCCTTGGGGCAGCATCAAAGACTTGACCAAGCCAAGGGCCAGTATTTGTTGGACCTTCCAGATAACCTGTACGGGCAAATCGAGAAGAAAAATATTAATCATTGAACTAGTTCAGGCCTCGTGACTACAATCAAAGCACTCGCCAACTGTGCACAAACCATATTTGTTGCCAAGCGGCTAGTGGGTGTTTGCATGTGGTGCCAATTTCTGAGTTAGGTTTGAAAGAAAATTGTGTAGCTACATGTAACTATGAGGGAGAGCTTTGGCACATCTACAGAATCCTGTAGCAAAGTGAAGGAAAGGTTTGATGGAAACTCAAGTACTTTAGAACATGATCGTTCATCTAGCTGGTTCTGATGGCAAAGTAGTATATCTCTATGCTGCCAAAAAGGACTCCTTATTCCATAAAGTGATGTGAAAGGAACATCACATTTATGAATGCACCATTGATGGCACAAACAATCTGCTATTAAATTTCTGCCAATTATCTGATAAACTCGGTCATACCTGAACGTGCTTACAGAGGTGGATATCTGAAGCCGACGTATTCGGCCGACGGGAACTGTCTCCTGATGGCGGATACGACGCATGCAGGTAACACGACCCTGTTGCGTCTCCCCAGCCTCTTCCAAATCCACCGTGTAAAGAGGCGGTACGCTAAAAACCGATACTTCCTGGCAAAGAGCATAAAGTGGTGCGGTCAAGGTTGCAATCGGAGTCCGCTAACTGTAGTCCGCAAGTTCCAGATATACTGTAACCCTAACATTACCTGTGAACTTCTCCTTCAACCGCCACACCGTTCTCCTGCAGCTCCCAATACAATGCGCCTAGTACCGCGGGGCTAAGGCAGACGCTCCTGAACTCTTCATGTTGCGTAATGCAACCGTCCGGACTTTCCTCAACCACTTGTGCCACGTCACGGCAACACACTTGCTCAAGGGGCGTTGGCATGCGCTCGCAAAGCCCACAATCGCACCTGCATCATCCAGATTCATCGGAGGCGGTCGTTATCATATATACCACACATTCATCGCGAAATAACCTAGAGAGCATGTCAATCAAATCGGTTAGAACGCGATCGAACGTAAATGCAGAAATAGTAAAGTGCACGCGGTACAACTTGAATTATTTTCCCCGTAACAAGCTGGACAGCTCCAATTTCTGTGTTTACGCTTACCGGTGATCGTTGTTGTCGTCGGGGTCATCAGGAGAATCCGGCGAGTCTGGCGGTGGCGAATCGTTGCTGCCGTCGTCAGCGTGGAGCGGATTGCGAAAAGGTGTGTCGCTATAAGGGTCAAAACCCATCTCTTCGCTCATCCGGCGCAACCGCTCCTCAAGCTCCGGGTCCATGACGCGACTAATCGTCGAACAGAACGCACGCTGCTTGGCTTTCGATGGGGATCGACGGCCGAGAGGTCGGAGTCGGAGAGGCTTCGCGTGTTCTTCTACCGGAAGTGATCGCGCGACGTCACATCGTGACGCATGAGCCAGTGAAGGCGGAGCTTAGCCCCGGTCGAGCCCCGATCGCTCGGCGAACGAGTTGAGGAGGAAAAGCATGATTAGGGAGGAGGGTAACTTGTAATCGCTTGTAGTTCTCTTAATACGTGACGCTTCACTTAAATTGTGGTGTGAATGTTCTACTATAGCTGTACCCTACACGCCTACAAAATTTGTCCGAACCGTTTCAGGGACCCTTTAAGTAAACTATCACATTTCTTCTTGGTTACCTTCTCTGAGCATTTTAAGAGCGAAGATTGTGAACCAAATTCTACTTTATACTCTACGCTGCTTATATTGTATGCACCCAATACACCTCCGCGTTACGGACTACCCAAGTGGCGACGTAGAGGTAAACAGCTCAGCCATTGCTTGGTACTCATTTTCTCGAAGCGCTTCCGCTTGTATTTATCGAAGCGTCCTCAAAAAAAATGTCACGACGTTCTATCGGAAACGTACTTTCGTCATGACAGTTTCAGAAGGGATAAATTCCCATAAAACGCTTCAAAGGGCCGAATAAACAAGCGCGCGCATTGATTCTAATGCGGCTGCAGCGAGCCACTGAAGGGTTCAGCGCCGCGCCGGCCCGGTGAGGGGGAGAAATCCGAGGAGAATTGAGGAGGAAAGCGCGCGCGCGGGGGAGAGTGTCGCTACTTTCTAACATCAAGGGGCTTTAACTATTCTGGGGTAGCAGCGCCCCTAGCGGGCGACCTGCGAGGAGGTCAGGAGAGTAGGTTGAACGGCGCTCCCGGAGTTTGGTTGGCGCTGAGCCGTGCTCCCTCAAGGGCTGCAGAAGATAGCGCCAACCTTTCCCTTTCCCTCAAGAACCACTTATCATCGGAGTTTGGCGCTGAGCCGTGCTCCCTCAAGGGCTGCAGAAGATAGCGTCAACCTTTCCCTTTCCCTCAAGAACCACTTATCATCCCGGAGTGATTGCGCGGGCACAGAAAGTATATAGGAGGCTATGGCCAAAGTTCTTGAAGTTGTTTTAAGGAAACATTTGTTCTGCCGTTTCCACCGCAATATTTCATTGTAACTACATGGCTTTAAGCGTGGGCAATCTTCAGCGACCAACCTCGTGTCTTGTTTAAATTATTTTGTATCGGTTGTTGTGAACGGAGGTCAGGTAGACTGTCGTTACTGTGATTTTTTAAAAGGTATAGATTTGGTGATTCATACGATTTTGATGCATAAGCTAAGATGTGTAGCAGCACCAACGAGGCAACGCGCAGAGCTGCTGCCGGCGCCGTCCGCGTTTCCCAGCCTTCGCGCCGAACGCGCGCGGTGTCCGTGGCTGCATACGGGGCCTCTGGTGGCGGCTGGGTCGGTTCCGACCAGAGAATTCACCTCTCATCAAAATCACTACTACTATTACGCTCGTCGAGTAGCGTCGGAAGTTGCTGCCTCTTCTCGCCTCGTAACGTTTCAATATAACTTCCTGTTGTAGCATCACGTGCAACACATGTACAAGGAACACTCCAGGCGCGGATCCAGGGGGGATGTCCGGATGTCCTGACCCCCCCCCCCCCCCTCAGATTTCTGCATCGCCCCCTCGCTGACAGGGGGATGGCCCTGTCGCAAAAAAAATATGGCCACCAGCATTCTTCAAAAGTATTTTTCGCGAGTACCAGTGGTATCAGCCATGTAGAAGTAAAGCTAGCTCGCTCACAAGCTTAGTTGTATTCCGTAGGAGTGTGGTGTCGCGAAGTTGCCGTAGTTATTTTTTCTCATGAACACCTTGGACCTCCTGGCGCCTGCCGTGCCTTACTCGTCCCGTCGGTGGTGTCGAATGAACAAGGGGACGTCCCTTTTGCCAAGCACGCGAAGGTCCGCTCGAGCGCCTTCGCGCCTGATTAACTTAGTTTCCCCTTGGGGTGTCAACGGTTGCCTTATTGGCTGTCATCGGTTCCGCGACCAACCCGCTTAATGAAAGAGATCTCTCGCTGAAGTGTTCATATATAAATAATAACAACAACTAACAGCTAAACTAAGAACTACGCATAGGCAACTTTTCTTTAACTGTAGTACTCATTGTCATCACAGTTACACGTTGACAATATCCAGTACGAGCACAGTGCCGTTCGTACGCTACAAGTTTTTCATTGTAACTTCGCAGTTTTATTGTCCTACATTAAGCATAGGAGGCTCAAGCCCGGCGGATCCGTTTATCTGAGTGAGCCTAGAGCCACGGCTGCGATGTGAGGGAGCGTGACGTCAGCGGCCAACGCCACTGCGCGGGCCTAGGATGGCGTCGCGTGGTTAGAGAAACGGGAGCAGATGCGCGCCTTGTGTAAAAGGATGACGTCGCGTGGGAAACAAAACATGAAGACGCTGGCTCGCGCTCTCTCTCGGCTAATACGCCACATCGTTATTCTTGTAGGTGGCGTCGTGAGTCTTCATACGCGGTGATTTGCATATCGTAAACAACCAGCGTAGTGGTTGCTGTGTTGGAGCGGATCATTACGCCCGTATTCAAGAACGTTCCTCTAGTCAACACACCACCACGACTCAAGAGAGAAGATGGCACCGCCATCCCTCCACAGAAGTGGTCACTGAGCTTCATGATCATTCACGGGAATTCTTGAGAATTGTCGTGTCTTTATCAGTCGAGAAGCGGCGCTGTGCTCAACAAGGTAGAGTGGAGTAACAGCTTCGAGTCGAGGGCTGTTTGAGAATACGGGAGTTAGTCCTCCAAAGCAAACAAAGGTGTCTCAGCCGAACACAAAGAATCTTCTTAAGGAAATCAAGGTGTCCCAACAGAACTCCAAAGACGGACCCGTGCTTACGCATTTATAACGAACCTGCAAAAGATCATCCCAAATTTTATTTTAAGAAACAATACAGGCTAGATATACCGGGTGTTCAAAATTAGGCTTTATGGCTTTCTTAAAATTATGCACTGGGAGGCACATGCAGACCACCTGCGCAAATCAGTTATGTGGCCAGGCGGACACAAAGTGAGATGATAATTATCGCTGTCAGCAGCCCAGTTAACCAAAATTGAATAACTAACTTTTTATTGTTTGCAGTAAGTGTGTATGTTTGTATTCAAAAGTTAGAGGCAGTCGTGTTTCTACACAGTTTCACTTGGAAGAATTCTTCTAGCGTGTCTTTGCTCCGAGATATCCAACTCCAAATTTTAATTGTCGTTCGCATGATTACGCATGCAAGAGAGTGAGGATCGGCGCAAAGCTCCTCCCTGATGTGACGCGGCTGTTGCGTGCGGCGTTTAGTCTGACAACGGGGCGGAGGCATTGGCAAAGATAATAACTGTCCACCTTCCCCTCACGGCTGGCGAAATGAAAAAAAAAATCTAAGAACCCGTAACCGCTGTCGTAACACGCGACCGCGCAGCCTGTAAAGATGGCGGCAGCTGCCATGCCGAGATAATGGCACGAGCGGAGAAGCCGAAGGGCAGTACGTGTGCGTAATGGTGACTAGACGACCGGGCATGGTCCTTGTCTGGGCTACGCAAATAAAGTGACTGCTGATTTCCAAGTAATGCAAGTTTTATTGAAATCAAGAGCAACAACTGCACCATCAACAGCAGAAACCTTTTCAGCTATGCTAACGAATATTTCATACTGCCGTTTTAAGTTTGGTGTTATCATGCACAAATCTCATGACAACATTCAACCCATCAAGATGTCAATGCCCTAAAAATGTCCAAAATGCCTCTCTTCCACAACAACGCAAAGCATAAACCGCTCTCGCGTCGACTCGATTATTCTGCGCAGTACGACAATTGAAATTTGGAGTCGGATATCTCGGAGCCCGGACACCCTAGAATAATTCTTCCGACTGATACTGTTTAGAAACACGACTGTCTCTAAGTTTTCAATACAAACATACGCACTTACTGCAGTCAACCAAAAATAATTGTTCAATTTTAAATTATTATCATCTATCATTATCAAATTATTATCATTATCCTTATTAAAAATTATTATCATCTCACTTTGTGCCCCCTTAGCCACATAACTTATTTGCACAGGTGGTCTTCGCGTGCCTCCCAGTGCCTAATTTTAAGAAAACCATAAAGCTTAGTTTTGAACACCTTGTATTATCAGGCGCAGCCGCCAAGCACATGGTTGTATTGGGTAACGTCCTTTTCCTATAAGCTCGGAGAAACCAATACCTAGCTTCGCTACAGGTCTTCTTCCTCTTTCTGGGGTTTTACGTGCCAAAACCAATTCTGATTATGAGGCACGCCGTAGTGGAAGGCTCCGGATTAATTTTGACCACCTGGGGTTCTTTAACGTGCACTACAACGCAAGAACACGGGCGTTTTTGCATTTCGCCTCCATCGAAATGCGGCCGCCGCGGCCGGGATTTGATCCCGCGATCGCGTGCTCAACGCCTGAGCTGACTGAGCCACCACGGAGGGCTACAGGTGTTGCTCTAGCCGTATAAAACGCGGGTTTATCGTGAGCAAAAACGGTAAATTTCGGTAAATAAGAAAGGCTACTATCATCATCATCATCATCATCATTGACAGAAGCTGACCCCCCCCCCCCCCCTCAGAAAAAAGCTGGATCCGCCCCTGCACTCGTAACACACAGTGTAACTAACTAAGCTTCGCTGTTCGATCACCTTCAAGGAAGGAAAGGGGTGGTAAGTATAAAGCGCACGTTCGCTGTGCTTCCGTCATTCTCTCTCCGTGCAACGTTGTGCGAAACGCCATGAACAATGTCAACGTCGGCGCTAGTTGTAGTGGCAGCGCCACCGCCGCGGAGCAGAGGAAGGCTCGGGAAGCCGAACGTAAACGTCAGCGTTGGCAAGCGGACCCCGAACTTCGGGATCGTCTTCAAGATACCGCGCGCACCGACGCTAGGAATAACGTACGATCTCTAAATAAAGACGCAACAACCTCGTACAAACGTCTCCTCTCTTCTCAATACATTCTCTCTAAATTTCATTGGGTTGTGTTGCCAAGTGAAACGAAACGGAAACTCGATGCGCACCCTCCGCGATGCTTTCGCATCCCACCATGGTTGCCCGTAGGGTGAGGTGATGTGATTTTTGTAGGTTTTTTTTTTTTTTTTTACTTGTAAAGCTGTGTTTTCTTTTGTCAGTTCATAAACTGGAATTTACAATATTCCACTGTTGCTATTATTTATTATGCAGGGTGTTCAAAACTACGTTTTATGGTTTTCTTAAAATTGGGCACTGGGAGGCATGAGATGACCACCTGTGCAAATAAGTTATGTGGCCAGGTGGGCACAAAATGAGATGATAATTATCGCTGTCAGCTACAAAATTAACTAAAATGGAACGATGAACTCTTTGTTGAATGCAGTAAATGGGTATGTTTGTATAGAAAAATGACAGGTGGTTATGTTTCTACACAGTGTCAGTTGGAAGGAATTCTTCGGACGTGTCTGTGCTCCAAGATCATCATCATCATCAGCAGCAGCAGCAGCAGCAGCAGCAGCAGCAGCAGCAGCAGCAGCAGCAGCAGCAGCAGCAGCAGCAGCAGCAGCAGCAGCAGCCTATATTTTATGTCCACTGCAGGACGAAGGCCTCTCCCTGCGATCTCCAATTACCCCTGTCTTGCGCTAGCGTATTCCAACTTGCGCCTACAAATTTCCTAACTTCATCATCCCATCTGGTGCTCCGAGATATCCGACTCCAAATTTTAATTGTCGTTCGCATGATTACGCATGCAAGGAGTTAGGATCGGCGCAAAGCTCCTCATTGATGTGACGCGGCTGTTGCGTGCGGCGCTTAGTCTGACAACGGGGCGGAGGCATTGGCAAAGATGATAAGTGTCCCCCTTGCCAATATCATGCTTTTTACATTGTTTCTTGCTTTAGTCTGTTTTTAGTGAGGATCATGGTATAAAAAGACCTGCATATTTCACTTCAAACGGGATACGAAAACAAAAAAAAAACCTTTCAAATCTTGTGCTTATTCAGCGTTATTTGTTACTGGTTGATCCTTACGCCCTCTTACACCATTTTACGACGACCTTCTTGTACGCTACTATAACCCTCCCCCTCCCCCCTTCCTGGTTACGCGCCCCGACTCCCCTACGGCGAACAATGAAGCAGCCAGAAAAATCCCGAAGTTCTTCTTTTATTGCGATAGCAATTATATGGACACTTCAACCGGATTTCTGCCGTCGGCGTCACCTTCGCCGTCGCCGTGAGGTTTCGTATGAAGTCCAAGGGCGATAAAATCGTCGCCGCGCGCCGTATGCGCGAGTGAAAGCGCAAGCGCGCGGGGGACGCGCGCTATCACGGAGAGCGAACGCACGGCGGAAAGCAAACGCGACCGTCGCGCGAAAGGCCGTGGGGGTATGGGAGGGAGGGAGGCGGGGCGACGCTGTGCTGCTTCATCAAATGCTTATCTTGCAACCGGGCGCAAGGGGAACTGGCCACTCAATCTCCCCCGCAAAAGTAAGAAAGCGGGAAGGCAGCGCGGGAGGGAGGGGGTGGGGGCACCTTCTCCTCTGCCAACAACATCTCCTTCGCACAACTCCTCTGCACTTTGCCCGGCGCTGGCGGTCGCCCGCACCGTCTCTTATCTCCACACGGCTCTGACCTTTGTATGTGCAGTGCATTCGCCGCTCAGTTTCCGTTGAAGCGATAGACCGCGCGAGCCTTCGCCCGCTGCGGCGGCTGCGCTTGCTGCCAGGGTTCTGACAGTCGTCGTCTGCGGTCATTCAGACGTCGTCTGCGGTCATTCATGTTTGTCAGTGCGCGCTGACACCACGATTGTTATTCAGTTAGTAAGCTAATGTGTCCAAGTTTACGCAGCCGATAAAACTACTATCCCTACTCCAAATAGCTCTCTACTAATTTGCTATGCCAATCGATGCTTCGCCTGTCGGGCGAAACTGCGACATGTTTTTGTTCCAACGCACAGTCTAGGCTTCCAATCGGCGCCTCCTATAAGAAGCGAGCGCTTAATCTGTCATCTTGCTGGCTTTTGTTCTTCTTTTGTGCCTCCTTGCGGATTCTCGGGCGGCTTACCAGTGGCCAGTGAAAAGCAGCAGCGCCTTTGTACTACGTCATCGTCGGCGATCTTTAATCTGGGGAGCCTTTGACGGGAGACGCTTCATCTATCTCCCGTTGTCTTCACAACCGGAAGCAAGGGTCCGCTGGAGCTTAACACAAGCCCGGGCGACCGCTCAATCTTCCCGTGGTGCTGCCGCCCTGAAGCTAAGCGGTGCGTTCCGCGGTTATGTTTATGCGATGTGGGCAGTGCATTGCCAAGCTACGTCTATACGAGAAGGACTCGGCCGCTATCTCCAACGAAAGCTGACGACCTGGGGTCATCGCTTCTGTTTCTGAACCGCAGCCGAAACCAAGAAAGCGGATCCATAAGTCGTTCCGAGACGACAGACGTGAGCACAATTTGGTGCATCGTTCAGTCCACGTGTGTCTTTATTTTGGGCCGAGTTCATTCTTTTGATTCTTTTTCATCGCAGCTTAACCTTCACGCACTTGTCACGGTTCCTTATCGAATAACGGAACAATATAGTCACAGCACTCTCGCAGTCCCATTCAGGTTTAATCACTTATCTTTGTCCACACACGCAAAGTACACACGCCGGGATCAACGCACATATGCAAAATTACACCAATATCTTCAGAAATTAAGCCGGGTTTGCCATCTTTTTGAATGACACCTTCTTTTCATGCAGTTGCGGCGTTGCGCACTGCTGGGCACTCGCTCTGTGCTCACGTGATCGAATGCCCTGCTGACCTCTGTGCTACTTGTCTTTTGTTTTTTCCTTGAATGTTCTTCCGACACGAATCGCTTTCCGATTGTATACGCTTGTTTGGGCTCTTGCATTGTATCCTCGCTCGTGGGCATCGCGCTTGGTCATGTTCGGCGCTTGTGTCCTCTGAGGAGTAAGCTTGTTCTATTTCACATTTTGGTTCTCTTTCTCTTCACTCTAATTCTCGTGCCAGATAAAAGTGATCATTTTTGTCGCATAATTTTGGTAGCCTACTAGTCCCACCTGAAACTTATAGTTAACACTAAACATAAACATGATTTCGAGTGCGCGCGGGCGCATGCCGCGACCCACTCGCTTCGCAGTGTCACACTGAGATGTCGCTACTCCACGGAGGCCAAATTTTTCAGCCGTGTTGTCAATCGCAATGTTCTGTCATCGATGAGATCTCGTCGGCAGCAGTGGCTTGCAGCACTGCAAGCGTGACAGTTGCTTATAGCCGCAGCACGCAGCAGACTCGCCGCGGTAGCTTACTGACTACGGTGTTGCGCTGCTAATTAAGCATGAGCTTGCGGTATCAAATCCGGGTCCTGGCTGCCGGATTTCGATGAGGGCGAAATGCAAAAACGCCCATGTTCATTGCATGGGGGGGGGGGGGGGGGGGGCACGTTTAATATACCCTGGTGGTCAAAATTAATCCGGAGTGCCCGCACTACTGCATGCCTCATAATCAAATCGTGGTTTTGGCATCTAAAACGCCAGAATTCAATTCAACACGCAGCAGGCCACGCTTCCCGAGTGTTCGAATAAACCGCGCATCACCGGCAGGTTCTCTACAGTAGCGTATCGCCATCTGTGGGCCACACTAGAGACACGAAGCGAACTTCCCAGTCCAATACCTTGATGTCGCTTCACAGCACGTCTCCCTGTGTTCCTGTATACATGTAGGAAGAAAATAAACATTCCTTCCTCCAAGCGTATGTAAGCCAAAAGAAAGCAGCAAGTTTCCTTCCGTCATCATTGAAGAAAATCGTAGAGCAACAAAAAAAAAGGAAAAGATGAAAGATACGAAATTTGTACTGCTTTGAAGAATCACAACCCATTTCACATAGCGGAGCTGTTTCTTTCGAGTAGTTGCAATAAAAATTTCAGTTCCCTGCAAGAACACTAGATTTGCATGCAAGAAAAGCACAATCTTTATTACGCTTCCCGCACGATGACTCGCCAGTTTGGCATGCACCTTGCCCGCAAATAGCGCTTTCTATTTCCACCCGATTTGATCTTGGTGGCATTTATAGTTCTCACAGAGCCGCGTAATAAATTCTGCGCCGTTCGTAAAACGCACTTTTAACGCTCCTGAGTGTTCGCCCATGCGTAATTTGTTGTAAACGCCCCAATTAACACACGCACATTAAACTTTGCCTACATATCACCCATAATGCACCCTCCCTTTTCTACAAATGGAAACAAAGTGCCTTCTTTAGTTTACTGGGGACACCAGAAAACTTGCTGTGAACCTCGCATAACACATGACAATTGGGAACGGAAGAAGGTTGAGTAATTATTCACAACGCTTCTGATTAAGCCAGGGTTGTAACGTTTTCGCCACACATTACATAAAAGATGCCCTCATTTCCACCACACAGGCTTGTTGTAAAGTAGAGTTCTCCCGAGACAGTGTGAAACACAGCCTAATATGACCACAAAGCGCTATTGTGCATCTTCTAAATGTTTTTTTTACTGTATTTATTCCCCTCACATTTACTTCCCATAGAAGTTTAATTGACACGGTGTTTTGCTTATTTTCGTTAAATTTGATATTGGTGGCATTTGTAGTTCTTCCAGGGCAAGCGGGCTAAAATCTGCACCGTTAGTAAAACAAACTTATAATGATCCGGGGCACTTGCGTTTGTGATTTATTGAAAAACATAATCTAACCCACAAACATTGAATTTTGTCTTAACATTACTCATAATCTACCGCCTATCTTCACGTTATATATAGACAAGGTGGCTTGCCTAATTCACCGAGGACATGGGGAAATTAAACCTACCACGAACCTAGTATAACCCACGGAATTGGTGAAAAAATGTGGAGTCACCAATAAGTTTAAAGCTCCTAATTAGGCCTGTGACTTTAACGTTCCGCCACCCATTACATAACACATGCACTCGATTACTACCAAATGCACACTTCGTGTGATGTCGAGTTCTTTCGAAACACTGGGAAACAGAAGATAACGAGTATACGACAATTCAGAGCAATTTTTTTTACAAACACTGTAATTTAAATTGAAACCACGCACGTTTAACTAGGCATGTGATCAAGCTGTCCCCATTTTCATAAAATTCAGTTTAGGTGACCATTATATGACTCCGATGGCAGCGAACTAAATTCGGCGCCGGTGGTAAAGCACGATTGCCGCAGACCGATGAATAGTGACACGTTGTAACTGCGAATAGGTTTTATTGCAAAAAAATATAAGCTATGAGCCTCCCAAAAACGCATTCCCGAAGTTACAGCGCTTACCTTTGCGCTCACGCGCAACAGCGCTGAGGGGACATAAAATGGTAGAAAGAGGAGACAGAGAATGCGTAAAGCCAACGCCGTGACGAAAGGGGTGAATAGCGACCTTTCGCCCGTGGCAACTTGCATACATGGGATGATCGCGGGAGAAAGGAAAATAGCCGTCAGAAAGCACGCTTCGTTTGGGGTCTCTTCAATAAAAGAAACGCAACTACTAGATAGCGACAGTTGCGGACAAACTAAAGATACACTCAATCATTTTATAACCAATCAGTTATTTAACGTCCCCAGGAGCAAGCAGGTGGTCTAAGTGCTGGCGCACGCATACAAACAAAAAAAGAGAAACATGGCAGGGAAATATAAGCAAAAAAGCAATACATAAAAAGAACAGTGTTGAAAAGAACAGCGTAGGTGAAACAAGGCGCAAGGGGAATACAAACAAAGGAAGAAGGACAGTTGATCAATATGCGGCACTATGACACAACAACGCAAGCTCGCAAAACAACAATGACAGCGAGTTATGGAAAATATAAAGATCTTGAAAATAAGCGTTATTAAGACAGTATTTGACGGACGGTGGAGCGTTGGTGATGACAGGCAGGGACATTGAAAGGTCTGTGTTCTCTGGTGAACTTGCGCGGAATATGAAACATAATAGTAATCGCAATAATAATAATAATAATAATTCTAGGTGTGCTATGGCAGGTTTCTGCTATTTCTGAAAAGTAAGCACCGTGTAATTTTGTTCATGCCAACAACTGACGCAGGACGGGCAGACGCAACGCCGCATTAAAACACCACGGCGCCAAAACGACAATATCCAGTATCATCAACACTTCAGATACAATGTCCTTACACTGCAACACTGGGAGGCCGCGCTGGCGTGCCGGAAGCCCGGGTGGTCAGCGGGCGCTGGTCCGTCGGGCCGGGGACGTGGCAGCCTCTATTTCTCCTAAGGCTTCCATAAAATGATTGGGAATAAGTGTTAAAGTTGCACAACAACGCCTCGCATAAAAACGTCTCGCTGTGCACTCTGTGTACTTAGACAAACGCAAGTGTTGCACGCATGGTAAGATTTATCACTACATCATCACTGTCGCATGCCGTCGAAACCACCGCCAAAAGCCATCGATGAACCCAAACAGCACAGAAAATTTAGCTTATACTGATTCCCACAGACAGACATTCCCACCATTTCCACACAGACAGACATTCCCACCATTTCCACACAGACAGACATTCCCACCATTTCCACACAGACAGACATTCCCACCATTTCCACACAGACAGACATTCCCACCATTTCCACACAGACAGACAGACAGACAGACAGACAGACAGACAGACAGACAGACAGACAGACAGACAGACAGACAGACAGACAGACAGACATTCCCACCATTTCCACACAGACAGACAGACAGACAGACAGACATTCCCACCATTTCCACACAGACAGACAGACAGACAGACAGACAGACAGACAGACATTCCCACCATTCCCAGACAGACAGACAGACAGACAGACAAACAGACAGACATTCCCACCATTTCCACACAGACAGACAGACAGACAGACAGACAGACAGAGATACAGACAGACAGACAGACAGAGATACAGACAGACAGACAGACATTCCCACCACTTCCACACAGACAGACAGACATTCCCACCAGTTCCACACAGACAGACAGACATTCCCACCAGTTCCACACAGACAGACAGACAGACAGACAGACATTCCCACCAGTTCCACACAGACAGACAGACAGACAGACATTCCCACCAGTTCCATACAGACAGACAGACAGACATTCCCACCATTTCCACACACAGACAGACAGACAGGTACTCAAGTTGGCAAAAAATGCTTCGCATGAAAAGCAGAGAACTGATCGATAGAGCCGGGGTCGTTACAGGCATAGATGACTGTACAATAGAGAGATCGGTTAAAGCGAAAGCCTTAGGTATCTATGTTGGCGGTGCCCTTGGTGAAACTGCGCCGTGGCGAAAAATAGCCGCCGCCGCGAAGAGTAAAATCCCGTCAACAAATGCTAGGATTGACGTCACATTTCTCAGGGAGGTACCTGTAAACAAAGTAATTTAGTGGCTTTGAAAAGAAAATTTCGTACATTTCGGTCCGGGTGGGAATCGAACCCAGGCCTCCGGGGTGCGAGACGATCGAGCACGCTTCCCTGAAACCACGGCTGCTCCAAGGTTCTGGCGGCCTACTGAGGGTGTGCCTAAAGTCCCTAGATATATATATATATATATATATATATATATATATATATATATTGCTTTCTTAAAGAGAGCCTCAAAAAGAGCAGAAAAGCTAGAGACTTTAGGTGTGCCTATATCGTGCGTGATTGTACACGTCACGTGGTCACAGACACACGCTCGTGCCACTCCTCGCGCGTTCGTCGTCTTCTTCCACCGCTGGCTCCGACGCCGCTCATCACTCCAGCGTTCCCATACTGCCCCTCCCTCTGCGAAGGCGCTGATGGCAGTGGACCACTACCAGTAAGGGCGGCGATTTCGGCGAGTTCTTTCAGCGCTCCGATGGACAGTTGCCGCAATTCTTCATAAAAGTATCTTAAGTGTGCCAAGTGTGCAATCAGGCTTGCGCCTTAACGTTTTACGAACGTGTACCACTTGCTTATTTTTTATTAAGGATATATCTAGGAAAGACAGGCAGTAATGCTATACTGCAATTGCTGTAGTAAAACCGGATTAGTTCAAGCAGGCCAGGGGATAATTCGTCGCGGCGTCCGTTTTGTAGGGGATGCCAAAGAAATCATCATCACGTCGAGTATAATTGCGCCCCCAAGACACCAGTTGGCGTTACGCGTTCGTTTTCTGCACACCAGCAAACCATGGGAACACACGCATTTACGTATTTAGCGAGTCAAGCCCAAAATACGCGACGAGCACAACTATTCTTTGTTTTTGCATACATTTTCATTCCGTTTATGAGCTCCACTGTGTATGTGACTCCTATAAATTTGCTTGAGCTTGCTGGCCTTGCTGCTAATGCACGCAGGAATTAAGGCGCATGAATTATGCGATTTTCTATCTGAAATGACTACATTTAGTAGTCACTTCTACAGATTCCTAAAACCACTGTAAAGCCGGTCCACTTGATCCTGTATTTATAAAGCCTCCATTACGAAATATTGAACGGTACGTGGTCAACGTTCGGATGCCCACCGGTTATGTTAGTGATCGGTGTGTCAACGAGACGATCGTCGCTTCCGCGGCCACCAATTGACATTTGCTGAAGAGAATGTTTGTGAATACCGGCCCCTATCATGAGAAAAAGGCAGTATACAGCGTGACCAATTAGGGTGATAGTGCATGATAGAGACTGTGGAAGTGAATAAATCGCTGCGTTATTATTGCGAAGCAGGGGAACTGCAGCATATACAGTTTTCCCGGTCGCCGTTATATTGCCCTGTTACGAGAAGTATTGCTGGCGCAATTTGCCAACGACAGAATGTGTTGGAATGGCGAGGCAGTGTGATGCGTATAGTCTCAAAAAGACACCAGCGGCCCGAAGCGCACGCAGAGCGTTGGCGATAGTTGTTGACCTGATGCTAGGAGGGGGCTCGTCTTCTCTACAGCTAGGGAAAAAAAGTCACAGTTTCGCCCTAAGGGCGAAGCAATGAATGCGATAGCAACACAGCAATGTCATACGAAGTAAGGTGAGCGGCTTTGGTAGCAATATGAATTGTAGTAAACATGAGCTGATTAAGTAAGCAGGTGTGCTGCGGCGTAAGTAGACCGACAATAAGAGAGACTCGATGACCACGAGAAGGCGCCTGTGAAACGGTGGTGTTGATGAGAAGCGCTTCCCGTGGGCAGCGCGTGCGAAGGGACACACCTGTAGCGCTGCACTGCCGACCCAGGCAGCATTGCATGTGTAGCGTGCTTGAACAAGCGTGGTGTGAGCGCGCACAAACAAACATGAATAGATCACACTGAATGACTGCAGACAACGACTGTCAAAACGCTGGCAGCAAGCGCATACGCCGCACCAACGGGCGAAGGTACGTGCGGTCTATCGCTTCAACGGAAACTGAGCGGCGAATGCACGGCGCATTAAGGTCAGAGCCGTGTGGAGATAAGCGATGGTGCGAGCGAGCGACGAGCGCGGTTGTTGGCAGAGAGGAAGTGCGCTCCCCCCCCCCCCTCCGCTCCCTCCGGCGCTGGCTTCCCGCTTCCTTGCTTGCGCGTGGGAGATTGAGTGCGTTCGCTCTCCGTGATAGCGCGCGTCCCCGCACGCTTCCGCTCGGGCATACGGCGCGCGGCGAAGATTTTATCTATAGGGAACCTCACGGCGATGGCGACGCGACGACGGCAGAAATCCGGTTGAAGTGTCCATATAATTGCTATCGCAATACTATGATGGGACAAACTCCACATTTCCAAAAAATTTGTATAGAGGATGGCTAAAACAAATTACAACATTACAGTGCATTGGAGTTTGCACCAGTCAGCGCCGTATAATAATGCTGGGCTCAAAAGATAAGGGGGAAGGCTGCCAGTGGGTTAAGACATGGAGCAGGCTAAATATACCAGAACGCGCGTCATTAAGTGCTAGCGAGAAAGCACTTACAGAAGAATTTCGCCCTTTTATTTGATTAGAATAAACTACAAGCATTGTCCGATTCTGTGTCAGCAGCACTCGTTCAGCTTAAAATCAAATTCATCGTTGTTCTCGTGATAGGTCTGAACAGTAATAAGTTGGCTAGATATATGCATGCATTATCTGATGAATTATCAGGCATTAGCCCCTTTGTTTGGAGGCCATGATGATATACGTCCTGAAAATTGACTGGTCAGTCTCAGGGCCGTGCACTTTCCGGACCAGCGCTGTGACGTCTTCCAGCAGCTGCGGCCTCTCGGTGTCCGAAACAAGGTGGTTGATAGGAAGGAGACTCATCTCCGTTCCTGCGAAACCAGGAAACACAAAAGAGGAGAAGATGTCAACAATGCTGGAATGCTGGCTCATTCCTAGCTACAAACACAGTCAATAAACTGTGTGTACAGATATTTCCGCTCATAACTGGTTCCTTGTGATATAAGGATTATCTCGTATATTTGCTGAAGAGAACTATGTGGTTTAACCGGCACGACGCGGTATTGGAGAAATATGAAGGATCTTTTTGGTAGCTGTAGAGTGGCACAATCCCAGTGGCATGACAAAGAAAGGCATACCGACCGAATGAACTTTCAAAAGCAAGACGTTCCGGCTTCCGTACGAAAGCCTTGTTCACAATATTACAGGTTGACCATACACCCGGCGAACAAGGCTTCCGTATGGAAGCCGAAACGTCTTGCTTTTAAAGTTTTAATTGGTCGGTGCACCTCTTTCTTTGTCATTTTCCATCCCGACCAGACGGTATTCCATCGAACTGTCGATTACATTCTTAGTGGTATATACCTAGAGACCCAAGTTGGTGTGAAAGAAATTCAATGAAGCGCGGCGCACACCTAATGGCACATGCCCAGGTTTGCATGCAAAGTTTGCATAAAAGAGGTTCAGCCCAGACCAAGGATCAAATACCCAGTGCTCCACGACGGCATCAAAGAGTTTTCTTGAGCAGCGATACCTACCGAATCCTGCACCTACCTACGGTGACCCATGTCGACGTGATAGAGGTTCGTTGAAGAGCGGAACTTATGTACACCATTACCACATACTCAGTTTTTTTCAAGTTAGTCCGAAGGTTGGTTTTCGAACCCTATTCTCTCAGAACAGCAGCTCGATGCGCTACCCATTGGAACATGGACTACCCAGTGACCGAGGTAGTCGGGAAAATCGTTAGAGACAAACATACATACAAAGCAGCTGGAAATTGCGTGAAGTACCTTTAGAATGCTAAATGCATTAACATTTAGGCCGCTGTGAGCCCTTCCATGCTAATGAGGCGACTCCTCTAAGCAATCCTCTAAGTAGAACGTGCACTCTTTTATACCCCCGTTGTTTTCGCGCTTACCGATTATGTCCTGTTCGGACCATCCATCAAATGTCACCAGCCTTGGCAGCACAAAAATGTTGGGGTAGAGGCCGGCTTCGCTCAGAAGTGACGACATGTACAGGATTTGTTCGGTCTTGCTCTTCATATAATGGCTCTTCGAAATAAACTGCAGCAGCGTCTGCGCGAAAAGTCGACGCGAAGCTCTTGGTAAACAAATGTGAAACATTCATAACAGACCACCCTCAACTGTACAGGATGTCCCAGATATCACGCAACCCGATTTTAAAAAAGAGGAACGGCGTCCTCTTTTGTGTTTTTCCGAGCATGAAAGAAGCCCGCGAATACACGCAAAGTGCCTCGAGCGGCCAGTCGTGCGGCAATTCTGCGTGTATTCGCGGGCTTCTTTCACACTCGGAAACCAATTAAACATGAACATGAAAAACTCGCTGTATCGCGAGTTTTTCATGTTGCTCTACAACTTTCTCATGGACACTTTGATAATTAGGACAGTACTTATCGAGTTATATAATTAATTACAATTAATTTTTTAAATCTCAGTAACGAAAAAATTACTGGCGGCTACTCCACTGTACAGGAAACAATACGCACTAGGTTGGCTTCGCGCAACGCCGCTCCTCTTTTTTTTTTTTTTTTAAATCGTGCTGCGTGATAGCTGGGACACCCTGTATACACAAACAGAATGGTATACCCTGGAAATTTAACAAAGAGCATTTCGACAATCACTTCCGACACTAGAGATGTCGACATTCCTTGCCGACAGACAAAACGTCAGGAATTATACGCCCCACATTTTAGGCAGTTGTTTCTCTCAGCGCATGTTTAACTCGCTGACGCACTATCACCGCATCAGCGCATCGCGGGAAAATATTTCTTAATTCAGCGTTCGATCAACTTGTTAGCTTATTAGCAGAAATTGTTCCGCTGGCCGAAGCAGCCGGGCTTCAGCACTGGTGCTTAGTGAAGGCTAATGGTCATTCAATAATGAGCCTTTCTTAAAAAATCCGCTTGACGAAGCGGGTTTTCGTTTCGTTAAGCGGAGGCAACGTGCTTTTAAAAGCAAAGCTAACCTTTCAGGGTACTTCAAATGAACGGCTCCTGAGCGCATATAGGATCAATTTACAGCAAGACTTAGCCCATTGTGGGAGATTACCTGAACTGTGATAGTGGAATCTGCAATAAAAAATATTCAGAGGAGCATTATGCGAGAGAAATGCCTTAGCATTACGCCGCACCTCTTTGAGGACCCATATCCATGATTTAAACCGAGTTCAAACCCCATTATAAAGTGTTGTTCAGGAGCTCACTAGGGAGCTCACAATATATATATATATATATATATATATATATATATATATATATTGTTACGGAGAGAAGAAGCAATACGGGAAATTTATTTACAATATGTACACTATTCACAAGGATTGACACAACCGGCTAGTCACTGAAGCATCGTCCTCTTCAGCCCCTAGCTCGGGCTCCCCTCGATGTTGTGCAGAGCTATGTAACAATATATATATATATATATATATATATATATATATATATATATATATATACTCCGCTCCTCGATGATCTATATATACACTCTGCTAAACTCTCCCATTCTCTTTCTTCTACCACGGGACCGGCTACCCACACTTGACACGTACACTTCTTTTCACTTTGACACTCCTAATTCTAACGCATTCAATATACTCATCGTAACACCGGTATGCACTGCTTTCACAGTGCGTCCCAGCTAACGTTAGCAAAGCTGTTAAAAAATTGACTCGTTATCCCGGCCCTGCGAAAGTGGATGTCCCGCGAAGCAGTTGAAAACCACCACTACAACTGCTGAGGGGTTATGCAGCGCTTTATTGCTTTAGAGTAATGGTAGTAACGAAAATTAAGAGTACTCTGAGTTAGAGCACTGCACGGGCCGATTTTTGCGGCCCGGGCCCGGCCCGGGCCCGTTTTTACATTGGGCGGCCCGCCCGAGCAAAACTTTTATGGCGAGACCCGGGCCCAGGCCCGGAAATAATCTACGTTACCCGGCCCGGCCTGGCCCGCCACCCTTTTACCTTAAGCCGAGCCCGGCCCGAGCCCGGCTCGAAACCGGCCCGAACCCGGCCCGAGACCGAAAAATACATGTTTTTCAGAGTTGAGAAGCCCGAAAATAACTCGCAGAAAGCCCGAGCCCGGCCCGGGCCTGCGTCAAAAAACCCGAGCCCGGCTGGGGCCCGGGTCAAAAAGCACACGCCGTGCCCGAGCGCGGCCCGAGCCCGTGAAAAAACTGCTCTACCCGGCCCGGCCCGTGGTAAGCCCGGGCCCGTGCAGTGCTCTACTCTGAGTTATGGTAATTTTGGCAGCACACCACGGCTGGTCGTATTGCCGCTTCTTTTTCCCTTTGCCGATCCGCGTACTCACGCTGCTCCTGGGGAGTCCTAACTATGCGTAGCGTGCGCATAGCGATGCTAGAACAGCATTAAAATCAGTTGCTTGGCTGGTTATTTTATATACGAAAGGCTAGAGACGTCACTCTTCACGATGCAAGCTGCCGTCGCCGCGGCAGCTTGCGCAACAGTAATCTTCACCGGGAAACGTATGCGGGGAATGCTACGTGATTCGCATTGTTATTAGGAGCGCCTTATCATCAATGATGTGGTTCGAATGCTTGCTTTAATTTAAAAAAATTAAATTATGGGGTTTTACGTGCCAAAATCACGATCTGATTATGAGGCACGCCGTAGTGGGGGACTCCGGAAATTTGGACCACCTGGGGTTCTTTAACGTGCACCTAAATCTAAGTACACGGGTGTTTTCGCATTTCGCCCCCATCGAAATGCGGCCGCCAGGGCCGGGATTCGATCCCGCGACCTCGTGCTCAGCAGCCCAACACCATAGCCACTGAGCAACCGCGGCGGGTGAATGCTTGTTTTGAGCTTGCTCGTTATTGATACGAATGCAGTTCTGTAAGATGTATGCGTGCTTCCAAAGAATGCTTCCAAAGGTGATTTGATTTGAAGAAACTAAGTGCCTAAACAAAACAGATGTCTACATGATTCAGTCAGGCCTTTGATCAAACTCCTTATTGGTTCAATAGGGTTGCCCGCGCATTCTTCTGCCAATGGGCACCTGTCATAACTATATATTGTAAAGCATCTTTACCTCCGAATATTTTTCCCAGGAGTCCATCTTGGCCAGGAGACTCCACACGGCGCCAGGTTGGTGTGATGCCGGAAACACCAGGAGACACTGTCCCCCTGGTGACATCAGTGCAGCTATGTTCTTCAGTGCGGCGCCCTGGTCCCTCAGCCACTGAAGGCAGTAAAAAGAGTAAACTCTGTCGAAGCGGCCATAGCGACCTATAAACTCGGTCACGTCGTCCCCTATGTCGAGCAGCTCATATTCAATCTTCTCGTGAGCCGAATGTCGCCTAGCGTATTGGATCATTTCGCTGCAGGAGTCGATGCCGACTAACCTACCGCACGGCAGGCAACGTGGTAACAGGAAGTCCCGCGTGAAGTCCCCGGTTCCACAGCCGATGTCCAGGATCTGCAAGGTGGCTCGTGGCTCGGTAAAGAATGTCGGCTGGCAAAATTCTAAAACCATGTTGTTGTGCTTTCTCTGAAGATTGTTGTTCTGGGCGTACTGATCGGCAGAGAAGCGAGGCGGCTCCTTTGTGTCTTCCGGGATGCACCACCGGCCATTCTGTGGTGTCTCTGATACATGAAATGCCATCGAAAGCCTGTAATCTGGGAAATTGGCTGGAAATAAAAAAGGTAGTGTATACAGTCATAATGACATCACGAAAAAGTGTCATACAAGTAAGTTAACTCATATAATAATGGCACCATGACCGTTCCTACAATTATGCGTCGAGAACGGGTCTATTGTGGTCTTGAGCAAACAAGTTCAGTAGTCAAGTATTACATGCATAAGGTTTATCAGGGGTGGTAATATGGCTTGACTTGATAGGGAATTCCTTTCATGCCTAGGTACTCGAAAGTGTTTTATAACACAAATAAGGGCTCATCTTCTAGCGAAAGTGCTGTGTAGTGGTTCACGATATGTATAACATAGAGTCAAAAAGTTTCGTTTTTCCTTTTTATACCATGTGCAAGAAGTTAAAGTGTGCGAAATTGCTAATGGCTCAAGGTATGCTAGGCATGCGGGCTGGTTTCTTCTGTTTGGTCAACAGAAGAAAACGGTGGGTCAATTGATCTTGTGCGTCATATTCCAAAGTGACAGAATGACTGTAGAAGTGGTCCCTCTGCCAGCAGCTTATCTATTCTTGTAATACTCGTTTCACAATATGGAGCTTGTTTTTCATCTGTTTACCTCTATCGAGGGGACATTAACTTATGAATACTTACCTTCAAATCCATCTTTGGTCTTGGTGTAGTAATCTTAAGTTGCTGCTCGATAAACTTCTGGCCGCATTGGCTAATGTGTCCGAACTTTTGTTTTCTTTTATACCTACCTGACTCGGTATCCACCACAGCACAATTTCAAGTTCCTCAGGTTTTACATATTAAGCTAAGACTTCCTGCATAACACCGTGTTTCTTCTTTCCTGCGGAGCATATTGCTTACAGTGCGCTCGGGGAACCGCTAACTTTATTGGATTAGGAATGTTATGAGCTCTTATTTGTTTCATTGCCATTTTTAAGCCATAAACCTGAGTGTTAGGGAAACTCGCTTTACCAGCCATTCGCCAGGCTTATTCGTTGTTTTCAACCATGGTCCAGCATAAGTCGTTGTTCGTGATCTGTTGGTTAACAGTAAATGTGTGGTAGTATGCTTCCATAACATAAAAGCCTTGTGAAAGCAGTGGCGACGGAGCGTTTCTCCTCCGTGTGCCTTTTTTCATGGCGAGCACTCATTGTAGCGTGTTTGTTCTTGTATGTTAAGGCAGAAAGATGCGATTGCAGCTGCGGTTGTGCAACTCGGAGTCATGACTTATTTGTAAAAGACAGAGTAAAGCACCATAAAGTTGGAAGAATGACAACATTATTCTAAACCATGAAAAGAAGTTAAAATTTTTATGAAGTGTAGGCCCACTAGCTTGCTTTCAGTATTGTATAAAATATTCACCACGGTAACTTTTACTAAAACCAGAACAACACTTGGCTTTATTCAGCCAGGAGAGCAGGCTCGTTTCAGGAAGAGACATTCTACAACGAATCTTATCTATATCATCAATCCTGTAATTGAAAATCTGTAGAGTACGTCCAACCAATCTATCCATATGGTTTTCATACATTATGAAAAAGCATTTGATTCAATAGAAACACCAGCAGTCATGGAGAGATTGCGTAATCAAGGAGTACAGTAAACATACATGAACAGCTTAGCAATTATCTATAAGGCCGTAAGAAGGAAATTCACAGTATAAAAGTGGGTTCAAGCGCATACGACAAGCACTACTACGCGTAAATGATGACCAGCGGCTTACCGCTATCATTGAAAAGAAAAGTGTACAATCATTGCATTCTACTGGTACTACCGTATGGTGCAGTAATTTGCAGGTTAAACATAAGCTTGAGAAGAAGGCAAAGAACGCGCAACGAGTGCTGAAAAAGTATTGTTTTAGAAGTAACTTTAAGAGAAGAGTAGAGAGCAAACAGAGGTAGTGGATATTCTGGTTGACATTAAGGGGCAAAAATGCTGCTCGGCAGGCCGTGTAATGCGTAGGGCAAATGACCGGTAGTCTATAAGAGTTACAAGGGAAAAGTTACAAGGTAGTTACACAGGAATAGTTACAAGGCCTATGAGAGCTAGCAGGGAAGCACAGTCCAGGACGGCAGAAAATCAGGTGGGGTGGTTAAATTAGGAGATTTGTTGGCACAACTTGGAATCTACTAGCGCAAGACAGGGTTAATTGGAGATCATTGTCCTTCAGTGGACATAAAAAAAAAGGTTGACGACCATGATGATTTACTGAAAACAAACTAGTGGACCTACACTTCATAAAAATGTTAACTTCTTCTCATGGATTAGAATAAAGTTCTCATTCTTCCAACTTTATGGGGCTTTTTCACAAATAAGTCATGACCAATCCCATCTCTGAGCTGCACAACTGGAGCTACAATAAACAATTGGCATATTTCTGTCTTAACATACAAGAACAAACACGCTACAACGAGTGCTCCCCATGTCAAAATGCACCACCGAGGGGAAATGCTCCGTCGCCACTGCTCACACCTTGCATCATCATCTCTCGGACCTTGGTGCAGAGAAAAAATCGGAACACAGGTGCCTGCAGCTGTGACAGTACTGCTATAATGGCATTTTCGTAAAAACATGCTGCATTTGTCAAGCGACAACTGCTTGCGTTTTGCGTAGAGGCTTCGATAGGCAACACAGCAAGAGAAACAAGGTGAGGCATCATTTTGTAGCGCAAAAAATCAGAAAACGAAGAACCAGTGAAAGAAAAGAGTGAAGATCCTACAGTAAACACCAACTTGCCCAAGAAAAAAAATGTCTTGCAGTACAATTCCTGTACAATGGGCCCTAGTCTTCTGTCTTCCGCTCTTTCCGTTTACTGGTTTTTCCTTTTCTGAAATTTTGCGCAACAAAATCATATCTTGCAGTAAACACCGACTCGCCCAAGAAGTTATCTTTCAGAAACAAGGAAAAGCAGAGACGTTTCTAAAGGCACCAGTGAAGAGGCGCAAACCTCGGGGATAAACTGGGCGGAGAGCCTTCAGGGTCGACGTCCTTCCTGCCGCATAAACGTAACAGCCGTAACCGAACTGCGACTATACCACACAGTTGAAACACTTTAGATGGAGATTTAGCACGGGGCACACTCCGGTTTTCTTATTGCAATCCATGTAAAACGCGAAAAGGCTTTTATGAGACAACCACCGAGATGATTTGAATGGATCTTGTTGCAGTTGGTGGACAAAGTTGAATTCTAGCAGCTCCCGGGAAACAAAATTTCGACTATGGACCAATATTGTTTCACAAGAGTTGTCGCAAATAACTACGTTCTAAAGTAAAATTAACGCACGAAATTTCCACTTCCGTATCTCTGCACAAGAAACACATTCACAGTTCTGTAAACTGCATCTGTTATGCCATGCCAAGCGAAAACATTTGATGTATATATTTATAGCTTACGTGAATTGGTCATGTTTGCGAGCATTTCGCTGAAGTCCCATTCAAATTTAGTTATATATTTCGAATTTGTGTACAACAGATCCATTTTTTCCGCTCAAGATGTACCCTTAAGTACAGTTGACAGAATTGTGATAATTCTGTTAGAGTAATTATTGCTTAGATACAAGATCATACTTGCGGTTTTATAAAGTTTCGAACTTTCTGACATCTTTTTGTAAAGATTGGTGGCACGTATTGAAAATTTACCTCTAACATTTGATACATTTTAACTCTTTTATATGCAAGAATCCTCGCGAAAATTGTTGCAGTGGTTTCCAAAGACAAAGCGCTTTTGCGTCCCCTGGTATTTAGAGACAAGCTGAGAGCTAAAGTTTCTATTTAAAAGACAGGTCCGATCTGAGCGCCATGACTTAATTGCCAGGGCTGTAGGGGTAGCCATTCTTGTTAAAGCTTTTCTTGAGGTGTGCGATACGTCTCTCGAAAGTAAGCTTCTTATCGAGGATGGCGTGTGAGATTTTGTATTTGTCACGTATGTTTTTTGTCTCGAGTATTTAGGCACAAGTTGAGATTCCTTGAATTACCTCTTTTAAAACAGAACAATAAGCTCACTGCTATTCATTCGAATTGAAAACCATTTTTACCCCTCCAGTCAGTCATTCGTTTAGTTACTATCCAAGAGATGTCTATATAAGGTTAGATTGCAAGATTAGCAGCTGATCTCGATATAATCAACCTATCAGTAAGTGGGGGATCGCGAGAAGCATTTGACGACTGAGTTCACCTTTTCAACAAACAAGGTTACACACAACACTACCCCCCTCCCACGGACTATGCACGAGACTATGCTGCAATGACTGCCCAAGTGGGAGCTGTTTGATGAATCGGCAATTCTAACGCCCGTTACATTTGAGATCGCCAGCGATTGCATCTTGGAGCTAAGAGACAACGTACCCAACCCATTTAAGGGACAGCTCCTCATCGCGAAGGAAAACAACCGCCATGAGATGATTTTAATTCACAAAGCCACCACATACCACATCATGGACAGAAGAAACAAGTCTGGCGTGAGAGAAGATGATATGTGCACATGTACTGTTGAACCAGTCATCATTTGTTCTTAATTTCGAAGAGGGAAAGTATTGCAAATGCATGCTTTGCCCTCTACCTTTACCGGCCTTTCGAAGTATGCATGGTTAGCACCCGGGGACGGGAGGGAAGAGAGAGCGATTGCAGGTGGCGTTGATAAAGTTGAGTGAATTTGGAGCATATACACATGTGATGTGCACACGTTTCCGGCGCGCAGCACGTCTAAGTCCATGGCCTTCTGTGAAGCTGCGCTGTAATAAAGCTTTTTGTTAAGTAAATATGACAAACAAAGGCACTAATCGGGCGTGACGCGTACAATGTACGACGGGCTGTCTTACCAGCTTATAACTTGTCCTCAGACAGTTACAAAACAATTCATCATATTTTTGGAGCCTATTCAAGACATATTTTGTGTCGAAAGTCGTAATTGGGAATTAGCCACATTTCATTATATTTCATTGATGATGAAGTACACTTTTAGGGGTCACTGGGAAAACCTTGGAAAGTGGCAAGAATCATGACATCGCGATTATCTTCAAGTGCGTGTAATCGCGTAAGACAAAAATTCGGGGGTTGTTCAGTATAGACTCCGAAGAATCTCTGAAATTCTTGTGTGTGAAAATTATTAATATAGGCACATCAACTAAAAATTAAATTCTGGGGTTTCACGCGTTAAAATCGGAATACGATTGTGAATCACGTGGTAGCAAAAGACTCCGGATTAATTCTTGACCACCTGGGGTGCTTTACCATGCACCCAATGCGCGTTACATACCCACTTTGAAATGCGGCCGCTGTGGCCGGGATTTGATGCCGCAACTTCGGGTTTATCAGTTAACGTCGTAAAAGCTAGGCCACCACGGCGGCTCATCGGCATTTATCACTTTCCGTATGTTTAAACATACGGAAAGTGATAAATGCCGTAAATTAAACAAAAAGAAAAGCAATAATGTAACAAGGCCATTTCAAAACAAGTCCGTGGTTCACAAGGAATAACAGAAAAAAAGGTTGCAAAAGTACATCACCAACACAGTTCATGACAACTACAAATTAAAGATGCACGTAACATAGTGTCCACAAAGAACTGATCGAGCATTACAACTTTCCACGGGAAAATCCTGTAAGTTCTGAAAGCTTAGTTTGTTTGGACTCGACCAGGAGTCCGTGTCTCAATATCTCTCGCCACTGCTAAGGTTGTGAGCACTTAGTGAGACAATGCTAGTGATGTGGTGCCACAATGCGTGCACTAAGATAAAACCGTTTTCCCTACACCATGCAAGAGCGATTTCTAGACGTAAGCGATGTGGAAGCGCATCGAGTGTATGGTCGATATTGAGGTTTGCAAATAAGCAAAGCAGAGCGCCAGTGCTATTCTAAAAGAAATTTTCGTGCAAGTTCTAGGCTCTCACAATATTCACCCACAAGACAGGTCACGTTTCATGAACTGGGAAATGCAGAATGCCGACATAGGGATCCGCAAAAGGAATAAGTACGCTTGGAATGTTGTAGAATGGTCAATTTACTGCAGCCGTCACCCTTATCTCTGGTTGATAGCGTTCTCTGTGGTGGCATTTATCAACCACCCGAGGTGCTTGATATCATGTCGCTATGAACGTCACAACTGTAGACACATATAAGTGTCACTGCGCTTTTTTCGTAACGTTTTCAATCCTTGATGAGTCGCACAATGCGGAACCAAATGACGACGCACTATGCGACCCAATCGCGGCGGTGTGCGCGTGCTCGCGCGTTTATGTGTGCGCGCGCGCGTGAAACGGCCATGTTCACTGCCCAGATTCAATGCGATAACCAGATCGGGATGAAACAGAAAAGCTGCACATCCATACACAACGGCACAAAGAGCACTCACCTAAAACCCCTATATATAAAAAGTAGCGCCAACCCCTCCCACCTCTTCCGTTCCGCTATAGTGAACTATCTAGTTCACTATCCCTATCTAGTTCACTCTAGTTCCGCTGTCGCGCTCGGCACGGCCCGCGCGATCGAGGCGCGATATCGACAGTGGCGCCGCCTACGTCAGGCCTGCCGTGGCAGACGACAGATAACGCGCTACCAGAGGAAATCCGCGGAAAACTTCGATCGCGCCCTGCGGAGCAGTTTTTGAGGCGCGATTTTGCTTCGTCAGTCAGTAACTGGTCTTAATAATGCCGTTTTGGAAATAGCAACGCGACGATGCGAGACGGCGCAAATACCAAGTATGCAGCAAGCGTTTGCGCTCGCCGGATGGTAAACAAAAAACGCCTTTTGCCCTCGCCTTGTCGGCTGCGGCAACTTAATGCACAGTAGCATGCCATCACAACGAAGTTCTTGTCCCTAACACGTTTGATCAGTTTGTGCGTACAGCACATTCGTCGCACAGGCCCGAGAATGGCGGTTGGGGCGCGCTGGAAAGAAAAAAAATATACAAAAGCGCCACACGTGCTTCCACGTGACACGGATTGGCCAACGGGGAAGCGGAGGAGGCTGGGGCGACGCCGGGGTGAGCGCGGTGGCGGCAAGATCTAAGAATGGCGCTACTTTTATATATAGGGGTTTTACACTCCCCGCTGAACGAGCGACATAGCGCTTGTCCTCGGCGAACCGCGAGCAATACGTCATGAATTTGCAGTGCATGTCGCTTCGCACAAGCTGCATTTGTTCAATTTTGGCGTCAAATGAAGCGTCTGACCCGTACCTTCAACTTCACTCTGCTGTAAATAAGTTCGAGATTGATAGACAACCCGTTTTTTTTTTTTTTTTTTTTTTTTGCGTTGTCTTCATGCGCTCCTATAAGTGCACGTATTCTGTTCGCCGGCCATCGTCCGTATATGGTGCGTTGCACTTGCATGTATGATCATACTATGAGCAAACCATGTAGAGCTATCTAAAAGAAATTTTCATGCACGTTCTGGGCTCTCACAGTACTCACCCACGGAAAGGTCACGTTTCATGAACTGGAAGATGCAGCCTACCGACGCAGGGATCAGCCAAAGGTATAAATACGCTTCGAATGCTGTATAATTGTCAGTCGTCCCTTTGAGCAGCCGTCAAATTATGAGCAGTTACTCTGAGCTCTGGTTTATAGCGTTCTCTGTAGTGGTAATATCAATCATCCCAGGTCATCGATAGCCAGTCGCTGTGAGCGTCACAGTTGTAAACGCATCATTTTGACTGCGCTTTTTAAATCGAAGCTTTATATGGCTAGGCGAAACGAAAAGGCGTCTGTACGTCACCTGTGCGCAGAAAACTATTATCATCAGCATTTTCTCGAGCGTCGTCGTCTTCTTCCGCAGCTGGCTCGTTGGCGCCCCTCGGGTTGCGCGCGTCCCACTGCTCCCGCGTTCGTCGTAGTCTTCTACAGCTGGATCCGTATCCGCTCATCATTCGAGCGTAGAATTTCACTTCTTTCGTCGTAATAGGGAGGCTGCGTTTACGAGGGTATGAGCAATTCATTGTCGCGAGCAAACTCGAGACATCGAACGCAAGCGACAACGGCGGAGGTGTTAAATAAACTGAATCAAATTATGCGGTTTTACGTGCCAAAACCAGCATCTGATTATGAGACACGCCATAGTGGGGGACTTCAGATCAATTTTAACCACCTGGCGTTCTTTAACGTGCACCTAAATATAAGTACACGGGTGTTTTCTGCATTTCGCCCCCATCGAAATACGGCCGCCGTGACAAGTGTGCGCGCGCGTGTGTGCGCGTGTGCGCGCGTGTGCGTGTCCAAGTTCAATGCGATTAACCGGATCGTGACGAAACAGAAAAGCTGCACATCCGTACACAACTGCACAAGAAGCACTCAGCGCTCAGCGAGCGAAATAGCGCTTGTCCTCAGCGAACAGCGGGCAATACGGCCGAACAGCTGGCATCGTGAACGTTCAGTGCATCTCCGCTTCGCACATGCTTCATTCGTTCCATTTTGACGTGAGATAAATCATTTGACGCGTACTTTCAACTCCATTATGTTGGAAACAAGTTCGATATTGATAGAGAACTGGTCTTTTTTTTTTTTTTTTTGACGTTGTCTTCATGCACTCCAATCAGCGCACGTATTCTGTTTTCCGGGCATCGTCCGTACTTCGTGCGTTGCACTTGCATGTATGGGCACTACCCCTGGCTAGCGGATTGGTGTAACCGAGAAGCATAAATCTGAGCTAACGTATTAAGATGCAACAGTACGCGAAACAAATTGAAGACCAGGATGGGAAAGATCACAGCTTCAAACAACCCGTGGATGAGAGGTGCTGAAGACGCTGGCGCCATTGCTGCTGTTTTAATTCCTCACACAACGTCACAATAATTGTGCTCACAATGTACTCTGACTATAACCACTTCCGCTTCGTCTCAGCTTCTTGGTTTTCAGCTTCCTCAGCTTTTCATCCTCATCCTCAGCTTTTCCTCGCGGGTGTTTCAGCAGGTATTTCCTTGCTTTGTATATATGCCGAAGTATTTATGTTGCTTGACTATCAGTATGACTTGCTCAAGTAGAATACAACATTTAGCATGATGGAAAAGACAGGGCGAAAATAGGACAGGGAACACATCGCTGCATCCATGTCCATTCGAATGTCCTGTTTTGTTTTTCGCGCTGTTCTTTACATCACTTGCTGTTGCATTGATTCTATACTCATCTCGTGATTAAAGACCCGGCAGGGGTTGGGAATCGAAGTGCCATATCGTTCAGAGAAACAGAACGCCATAGCTATATAAGGAACAACTACACCGATTAGAAAGCCATGAATGCATGATCAAGGCCGCCGAAGTATAAGTCTTGTTCCGCCCTAACTGCCGGACAATGGCATCTATGCATGTCCGTACGGAGCGGGAGCGTGCCAACTTCGCTTTCATCTAAAACAGGCTTGTTGATCAACTGTCAAAGATGGCGGCATTTCACGTTCTCAGATGACTTCAGCATGATTAACATCTGCGCGCAGTTGAGTTGTGATAACACTACATGTCCGTTTCCCGCTGGCATATGGGAGGCACCACCTCAATAAAGAGGCTGACTGAGCACACATAATATACATTATTGGTAGTATTCTTGCGGCTAGAACCATTTGTACTTGTATGGTGAGTACTTAAAGTCAATGTTATCGTGACCTTGATCATACCAATGTGAAGATTATCAATGTGACCGTGATCAAATCAACGGCGGCGCCGACGCGTGAATTTCACAAGAAACTCATTTTCATGATTGGAGGTAGAAAAATCATGAAAGAACGTTGGCAACTTTCGAAAAACGTTGACTAACATGATGTGAAAGCCGCACAAGGTACTGGGGAAAATAGCTGTGTGGTTATACGAAAGAACAAGCAACACAGTTTGTAGCTTTTTTTTTTCTTTAACCACACACTCTCGCACTTTGGTGCTCTGCGTTGATTTTACGTCAGGAACATCGACCCATTCGCCCAAATCATCCCTGTTTTCTATTCATATGTGCCACGACTACCAGTAAATATGATGTACACAGATGTGTGGGTAGCGGCAGAGGAAAGAGTCGTGTTAAATCTAAGACAGAGAAGGAGAAATTTCACTGAATAGGCACGATAGGCGCGAAAGGAAGCCAGTTATAGAACTACAGGGCCTTGCTTGGTGGCTTCCCTCCGTCGATCAACCATGGAGCGAAGTTGTGCAACATCTTTCGCACCGAGTGGCGGAGAGAGGCTCGGTTCTTCCGGGACTGTCTTCATCGATGGAAACTTGAGACAAACCAGTTTTCCAGGCTGCTCGTCCACTCTACGGAGATCTTCTGGCAACGCGTCTTGGACAGCCTTCGTCCCCTCGTGTCTCGCAAGGTCCTGGTATGTGACAATAGGATCCACACTAGCTGACGGCGACGTCGGCCTCCCAGAAGCCGTCTGCACGTCTCTCCACCTTGGTCCAATGTTTTCAGCCCAGCCACGGAACTTTCAATGCGTAATCATTCCTTTAAGAGCTCCCCAGTCCTGTCACGCGAAAAGTGAAATGCCTTGTATTTGCACAAAAATGCGCAATTTGCAAAGTTCCGACATTGAATCGTTAGGATATTGTAAATGTAGATGATCGGTAGCTTTTATGTGAGAAGGGATGGATCATGGATGGATGCAAAACTTTAATGAAAGTCCTGAGGTACGCGACTCAGCGCGCTGCAGGCCTCTCCCATGTTGGGACAGTCATGCCTTGCTTGACCACCACATCGTGGGCCCTCAGGACCGCCCATAGTTGCGCCCCGGCATCGGGGCTCTTAATGAAACAATTTAAAGCAAAAAAAGCATAAAAATAGAATACCCATTGAGATACATAGGCTCCTTAGAAAACGCATGGGGAAGCTTATAGTAGGCGTGGGACAACTAAAATTTGAAGGTGGGCCAACTTGAGATGGTGGGTGTGGGACAACTTGAGATGTAAGGTGTGGGACAACTTGAGATGTAAGGTGTGGGACAACTTGAGATGTAAGGTGTGGGACAACTTGAGATGTAAGGTGTGGGACAACTTGAGATGTAAGGTGTGGGACAACTTGAGATGTAAGGTGTGGGGCAACTTGAGATTTTGGGATGGCCCAATGTCCCATTGAACGCTGCTGAGCATCCTTCGAGTTATGAACACCTCGCGGGCAAGCGAGCGCGTTGAGACGCTTGGCGCGTTTTCATCGGACCTTACCGAGGCGCAGTCAGGAAGCAGGCGAATGAATGAATGGATTCTTTTATTAAGGGAGGACCGAAGGTCGCTGGTGGGGGAGGAAGGACATACGAAGAGAGGTAGACACCCACTAAATCACGCGAGCCAAGCAGCTAGCAACGCCGAAGTGGGCTAACTTTACTCGGTGATCGGGGTTTTCTAGAATGTCATTCTGTAATGATTCAATGTGGCAGTGTAGACAAATAGTGCTGCCGTCTCGATAAATATTGAATGTGAGACAGTGTAAAATGAGATGCTACAAGTTGGCTTCGCATACGGCGTGGCAGAAGGTGCATATTGGAGGGGGGGGGGGGGGGGGGGGCAGGGATGGCAATGCCTTTCTTTCGGTGAGCCAACGTCTGCCATTTGTGAATTAGGTCAGGGGTAGTGGCTGTGTTGGTAAGTACTTTATTTATGAATATTTCCTGGGATCGGCTGAGGGCGAGTCCTTAAACATGTGAGGAGGAGTGAGATGTTTGAGTCTCTTCCTGTTAGTTTACTTGAGGAAGCCACGTATTCGTGCCATTTTCACGTGAGAGTTCGGCGGCAATTCCACATAGGGGTGGTTACCAAGATCGGGAGGCCCGCGTAGGAGAGGTTGGAGACGATAAGGTAAAACTCCAGATTGAGGTGGCAAGACCATGCCCCTTCTGGTTACCTCCCGCCTGGGCCCCCACGTGTCCCTGCGTCCAGGCAACCCTAACGTCAATGTCATTCTGCTTGTGCTGTAGAATGAGGCGGCGTAGATCAGTGACATCTTCCACACGGGGGTCCTCAATGGCGGATAGCGCTGTATTGTCTTGTAAGGTGGCCCAGATGGCCAAAATTTGGCCTGTGCAGGTGTCGCGTAGTTTTGTGTGCAAGTGTAGTGCCTGGCCTCACCGGTCTAGGGTTTGTACCAGGCCACAGCCATGCAGTCGCCATCGAGTGCGGCGTTGGTAAATATTGCGTTGGCGTTGTACTGATTGTGTCGGTGAGAGAGGAGCTGTCTGGCCGTAGTGGCCCCTGTTGCGAGTGGCGTAGACATTTTGGCGGGGTGAAGGGTATGAAAATCAAGGGTGGTGTCTTGGCATGGAGTGTTCCAGGGTTCTGTGCGGACGTGTCGTGTGTCCCACAGCAGGGTGTCCTGGCCCTGTGTCGTGAGATGCAGTCGATTATTCAATGATGTCTGAATATGTTTAATGATGTCCTCGATGGGTGGCAGGGGCGTTAAGCCTTGCAGTGTTGCGTATATTTGTCAACTTTGTCCGAAGGATCCGTCATATTCCAAAGTGACAGAATGACTGTAGAAGTGGTCCCTCTGCCAGCAGCTTATCTATTCTTGTAATACTCGTTTCACAATATGGAGCTTGTTTTTCATCTGTTTACCTCTATCGAGGGGACATTAACTTATGAATACTTACCTTCAAATCCATCTTTGGTCTTGGTGTAGTAATCTTAAGTTGCTGCTCGATAAACTTCTGGCCGCATTGGCTAATGTGTCCGAACTTTTGTTTTCTTTTATACCTACCTGGCTCGGTATCCACCACAGCACAATTTCAAGTTCCTCAGGTTTTACATATTAAGCTAAGACTTCCTGCATAACACCGTGTTTCTTCTTTCCTGCGGAGCATATTGCTTACAGTGCGCTCGGGGAACCGCTAACTTTATTGGATTAGGAATGTTATGAGCTCTTATTTGTTTCATTGCCATTTTTAAGCCATAAACCTGAGTGTTAGGGAAACTCGCTTTACCAGCCATTCGCCAGGCTTATTCGTTGTTTTCAACCATGGTCCAGCATAAGTCGTTGTTCGTGATCTGTTGGTTAACAGTAAATGTGTGGTAGTATGCTTCCATAACATAAAAGCCTTGTGAAAGCAGTGGCGACGGAGCGTTTCTCCTCCGTGTGCCTTTTTTCATGGCGAGCACTCATTGTAGCGTGTTTGTTCTTGTATGTTAAGGCAGAAAGATGCGATTGCAGCTGCGGTTGTGCAACTCGGAGATGGGATTGGTCATGACTTATTTGTAAAAGACAGAGTAAAGCACCATAAAGTTGGAAGAATGACAACATTATTCTAAACCATGAAAAGAAGTTAAAATTTTTATGAAGTGTAGGCCCACTAGCTTGCTTTCAGTATTGTATAAAATATTCACCACGGCAACTTTTACTAAAACCAGGACAACACTTGGCTTTATTCAGCCAGGAGAGCAGGCTCGTTTCAGGAAGAGACATTCTACAACGAATCTTATCTATATCATCAATCCTGTAATTGAAAAATCTGTAGAGTTCGTCCAACCAATCTATCCATATGGTTTTCATACATTATGAAAAAGCATTTGATTCAATAGAAACACCAGCAGTCATGGAGAGATTGCGTAATCAAGGAGTACAGTAAACATACATGAACAGCTTAGCAATTATCTATAAGGCCGTAAGAAGGAAATTCACAGTATAAAAGTGGGTTCAAGCGCATACGACAAGCACTACTACGCGTAAATGATGACCAGCGGCTTACCGCTATCATTGAAAAGAAAAGTGTACAATCATTGCATTCTACTGGTACTACCGTATGGTGCAGTAATTTGCAGGTTAAACATAAGCTTGAGAAGAAGGCAAAGAACGCGCAACGAGTGCTGAAAAAGTATTGTTTTAGAAGTAACTTTAAGAGAAGAGTAGAGAGCAAACAGAGGTAGTGGATATTCTGGTTGACATTAAGGGGCAAAAATGCTGCTCGGCAGGCCGTGTAATGCGTATACGGCAAATGATCGGTAGTCTATAAGAGTTACAAGGGAAAAGTTACAAGGTAGTTACACAGGAATAGTTACAAGGCCTATGAGAGCTAGCAGGGAAGCACAGTCCAGGACGGCAGAAAATCAGGTGGGGTGGTTAAATTAGGAGATTTGTTGGCACAACTTGGAATCTACTAGCGCAAGACAGGGTTAATTGGAGATCATTGTCCTTCAGTGGACATAAAAAAAAGGTTGACGACCATGATGATTTACTGAAAACAAACTAGTGGACCTACACTTCATAAAAATGTTAACTTCTTCTCATGGATTAGAATAAAGTTCTCATTCTTCCAACTTTATGGGGCTTTTTCACAAATAAGTCATGACCAATCCCATCTCTGAGCTGCACAACTGGAGCTACAATAAACAATTGGCATATTTCTGTCTTAACATACAAGAACAAACACGCTACAACGAGTGCTCCCCATGTAAAAATGCACCACCGAGGGGAAATGCTCCGTCGCCACTGCTCACACCTTGCATCATCATCTCTCGGACCTTGGTGCAGAGAAAAAATCGGAACACAGGTGCCTGCAGCTGTGACAGTACTGCTATAATGGCATTTTCGTAAAAACATGCTGCATTTGTCAAGCGACAACTGCTTGCGTTTTGCGTAGAGGCTTCGATAGGCAACACAGCAAGAGAAACAAGGTAAGAGACATCATTTTGTAGCGCAAAAAATCAGAAAACGAAGAACCAGTGAAAGAAAAGAGTGAAGATCCTACAGTAAACACCAACTTGCCCAAGAAAAAAAATGTCTTGCAGTACAATTCCTGTACAATGGGCCCTAGTCTTCTGTCTTCCGCTCTTTCCGTTTACTGGTTTTTCCTTTTCTGAAATATTGCGCAACAAAATCATATCTTGTAGTAAACACCGACTCGCCCAAGAAGTTATCTTTCAGAAACAAGGAAAAGCAGAGAAGTTTCTAAAGTCACCAGTGAAGAGGCGCAAACCTCGGGGATAAACTGGGCAGAGAGCCTTCAGGGTCGACGTCCTTCCTGCCGCATAAACGTAACAGCCGTAACCGAACTGCGACTATACCACACAGTTGAAACACTTTAGATGGAGATTTAGCACGGGGCACACTCCGGTTTTCTTATTGCAATCCATGTAAAACGCGAAAAGGCTTTTATGAGACAACCACCGAGATGATTTGAATGGATCTTGTTGCAGTTGGTGGACAAAGTTGAATTCTAGCAGCTCCCGGGAAACAAAATTTCGACTATGGACCAATATTGTTTCACAAGAGTTGTCGCAAATAACTACGTTCTAAAGTAAAATTAACGCACGAAATTTCCACTTCCGTATCTCTGCACAAGAAACACATTCACAGTTCTGTAAACTGCATCTGTTATGCCATGCCAAGCGAAAACATTTGATGTATATATTTATAGCTTACGTGAATTGGTCATGTTTGCGAGCATTTCGCTGAAGTCCCATTCAAATTTAGTTATATATTTCGAATTTGTGTACAACAGATCCATTTTTTCCGCTCAAGATGTACCCTTAAGTACAGTTGACAGAATTGTGATAATTCTGTTAGAGTAATTATTGCTTAGATACAAGATCATACTTGCGGTTTTATAAAGTTTCGAACTTTCTGACATCTTTTTGTAAAGATTGGTGGCACGTATTGAAAATTTACCTCTAACATTTGATACATTTTAACTCTTTTATATGCAAGAATCCTCGCGAAAATTGTTGCAGTGGTTTCCAAAGACAAAGCGCTTTTGCGTCCCCTGGTATTTAGAGACAAGCTGAGAGCTAAAGTTTCTATTTAAAAGACAGGTCCGATCTGAGCGCCATGACTTAATTGCCAGGGCTGTAGGGGTAGCCATTCTTGTTAAAGCTTTTCTTGAGGTGTGCGATACGTCTCTCGAAAGTAAGCTTCTTATCGAGGATGGCGTGTGAGATTTTGTATTTGTCACGTATGTTTTTTGTCTCGAGTATTTAGGCACAAGTTGAGATTCCTTGAATTACCTCTTTTAAAACAGAACAATAAGCTCACTGCTATTCATTCGAATTGAAAACCATTTTTACCCCTCCAGTCAGTCATTCGTTTAGTTACTATCCAAGAGATGTCTATATAAGGTTAGATTGCAAGATTAGCAGCTGATCTCGATATAATCAACCTATCAGTAAGTGGGGGATCGCGAGAAGCATTTGACGACTGAGTTCACCTTTTCAACAAACAAGGTTACACACAACACTACCCCCCTCCCACGGACTATGCACGAGACTATGCTGCAATGACTGCCCAAGTGGGAGCTGTTTGATGAATCGGCAATTCTAACGCCCGTTACATTTGAGATCGCCAGCGATTGCATCTTGGAGCTAAGAGACAACGTACCCAACCCATTTAAGGGACAGCTCCTCATCGCGAAGGAAAACAACCGCCATGAGATGATTTTAATTCACAAAGCCACCACATACCACATCATGGACAGAAGAAACAAGTCTGGCGTGAGAGAAGATGATATGTGCACATGTACTGTTGAACCAGTCATCATTTGTTCTTAATTTCGAAGAGGGAAAGTATTGCAAATGCATGCTTTGCCCTCTACCTTTACCGGCCTTTCGAAGTATGCATGGTTAGCACCCGGGGACGGGAGGGAAGAGAGAGCGATTGCAGGTGGCGTTGATAAAGTTGAGTGAATTTGGAGCATATACACATGTGATGTGCACACGTTTCCGGCGCGCAGCACGTCTAAGTCCATGGCCTTCTGTGAAGCTGCGCTGTAATAAAGCTTTTTGTTAAGTAAATATGACAAACAAAGGCACTAATCGGGCGTGACGCGTACAATGTACGACGGGCTGTCTTACCAGCTTATAACTTGTCCTCAGACAGTTACAAAACAATTCATAATATTTTTGGAGCCTATTCAAGACATATTTTGTGTCGAAAGTCGTAATTGGGAATTAGCCACATTTCATTATATTTCATTGATGATGAAGTACACTTTTAGGGGTCACTGGGAAAACCTTGGAAAGTGGCAAGAATCATGACATCGCGATTATCTTCAAGTGCGTGTAATCGCGTAAGACAAAAATTCGGGGGTTGTTCAGTATAGACTCCGAAGAATCTCTGAAATTCTTGTGTGTGAAAATTATTAATATAGGCACATCAACTAAAAATTAAATTCTGGGGTTTCACGCGTTAAAATCGGAATACGATTGTGAATCACGTGGTAGCAAAAGACTCCGGATTAATTCTTGACCACCTGGGGTGCTTTACCATGCACCCAATGCGCGTTACATACCCACTTTGAAATGCGGCCGCTGTGGCCGGGATTTGATGCCGCAACTTCGGGTTTATCAGTTAACGTCGTAAAAGCTAGGCCACCACGGCGGCTCATCGGCATTTATCACTTTCCGTATGTTTCACCGTAAGTGAAATGCACGCGTACCACCATTTCTATCGAGCCTATATAGGCAACAGGAGGGAAACCGTATCTTTTGAAACCTACTTAAATATTTGCTTAGAATGTCCTAACTACGCCTTCCTTAATCCATGTCAAAGCAATGTCTGTTTTTAACGTGAGTTACATAAAGAAGGCGGCGAGTGGCGCATCCGTTCCATATCTGAAACGAGATACGCAAGGTGTAGTTAAGACGATACAGGTGATGTTGAAGTAGGTGCCAAAAGACAGCTTTGACTTTTGTTATCTAGACTTGGTAGAAACAGTGGGGAGCATATAGGAGGAGATAAATGTACCGATGAATAATTCTAAGAGATGAAGAGCATCAGCCTCGGAGTATTTCGAAGAAACCGTATAAAATTACGCAAGAAATGATCCAAGCGCAAGAAGTTTTGAAGCGGGGTAACAAGTGCGTCAGTGTGGCTTCGCTTTCCCTGCCAGGGAAGGAGTGCGATTTCATGTCGCGAAATTAGTGACGCACGTGGCAGTGGCGCTACAGGTGACGCACCTCCATGGGGCACCATATGCGACCGACGGGAAGCCGGTGAAATTTCAGGTCATGTTATCTCCATGTTTACGGTCCTCCGTCCCCTCAGACCGGTGTCGGTGTACACACGCAGCAGCTCATCAGCAACGTTAGTGAGCTTGCTCACAACACTCATGCCAGCAGCAAAAAGCAGAAGGCAGGCCTGGCTCCACCACGCCGAGCCAATAGCCCGATTTCACGACGAGTTTCGCAACGCTACCACTGCAGCAAAGCACGCCGATACGAGTATTCCTTAACGGGCTGCAGGGGCAATTTCATTTAAGAAGCGTCTTGTGTTTGCGTCATCACAAGCTCAGTTAATCTTCGACATCCTTAGAGACAGGGAGGTGAGAATAGAAGGAGTCTGCAATAGGAGTCTGGTTGAGCAGGCGTACTTCCAAACTTGCCTCTGAAAGTTAGTGATCCGCAGTGCATTGTCCTCGGCCTTTTTTTTTTTCGCTTGGTTTGCCACGCGGCGTATCATCATAATGGGGTTAAATAATAAGCATGTAGGTCCGTTTCATAGAGATACTGCAACAGCGACTTATAAAATGCGTAGTCCATAATCCATTTATCGTAGTCTTCTACTCCATCAATTTTGCCTTGAACCGATGTACACCGGAAAAGCGACAAACACTGCTGTCACAGTGGCGCCGACAGGGCCGCTGAGCATGTGCTTTGAATGTGATGAAATGTGCCTATTGAGCGGAGCGCTGACTTTGAGTCTACTTTGCTTCCTTGTTTTCGCAGCCAAACGCATTCGGCTTCTCTGGAGACTCCCCAACCCTACGCGCGCGAACGGCGCATATGCACCGCCAATAGTGGGACAGTATCTCGACGCCAACGGTGAGAACGTGTTTCGAACATCTGAATTACTGTCGCAGTAAGAGATTTACAGATGTTATTTCTTTTTTGTAAAGAATTTAGTTATGTGCCTGTGAACGCTCCTTGCAGCTTTCTAATTAACGGCTGTATCATACATTCGTTATTATAGACATGTCTAAACAGTGTAAAATTTGGTTCTGCTACGAACAGCAAGTGCGAATGACCAGGACATCCCACTAGAAAGGTGGTTCAGTAATCTTCACTTGTGCAGAATTGTGCGTCTTTTGTAAACAGTTAGCGCTGGAGTACTTGTAGAGGCGCGCGCCACCTTAACTTGGCGTATTCGAGCAACAAACGGGGAGCCATTTAGGATCTAGCTCATGTGAGTGACGCAGCTCGTTCTAGAATATTCAGGCGTTGAAAAGTGTCACAGGCGTGCGCTTCCCAAGCAGCTGTAGGAGCGGCTCAATTGGAGCTCCATTTTCGACAACACGCACTGTAGGGTCTTCCGTGGCGAAATCGCTTCTTTTTCACGGTAACCATCTGAACTGTCCGCCCTGCGTCGACGGCGATCTGCAGCTTGTGCTGCTCTCTGCACAGCGGTCTGCAGACCCCGACGTTGCGTATTTGCAGCCGCGCGATTTGCTCTACAATTCGCTTCTTCAGCAGCGGTTCGTACCGTGCGAGGCACCATAACGTGTACGGAAGTGTAAACACTGGCATCCAGAGTGCGTGGCGTACATGTCACATCTTTTGATCCATGGCACGCTACGATACTGTTGATGATGATGCTGGTGGTGGTGGTGGTTTATTGGTATCCCTTTCGAAAGGGGGTGGTTACAGACAGTCACCTAACCTTCTTGAGTAAACCAGGTCCAGCTACATGCGGCATGTAACTGCTATATGCAACTGCTAAATGTCGGGACACCTGGTGGAAGATAACGCAACTCCAATGCAAAGTTTGTACGTATGAACGCTATACGCGGCGCGCATATAACATCGCGTGACAGATGGCACGATACAATGCTAATGACGATGATTATTTAACGCGTTCGCTTTGAAACAGGACGGTGACAAATATTCACCTAACCTGAATGATTTAATCAGGTATGCTATACATGTTTTCCATTCCAGTTTTTTGTAGACATCTCCTTAATCTTCTTTTATTCCTCAAGCCTTCTTCAACTGTCTTGTACAACTACCTATGCAACTGCTACATGGCGTGAACCTAGGGTATTATGCAACTGCAGTGGAAACTATGCACGTATCGGCGCTACGCGGCGCGCATCAAGAAATAATGGGGTTTTACTTGCCAAAATTACGCTTTGATCTCACATAGCGCGACACGTGGCACACCACAATGCTAATGATGACGATTTATTGGCATCCCCTTTGAAACAAAGCGATGACAAAAAGTCACCTATCCTGCTTGATTTAATCAGGCATACCATACATGTTTTCATTACAGCAATAGTTAGACATCCACGTAACCGCCTTTGTCTTCCTCGAGACTTCTCTATCTACCTTGTACCGCTACCTAAGCAACTGCTACATGGTGTGTCACCTGGTGTAACAATATGTAACTGCAATGCTATGTGAACGCCCATTTACGCTTCGCGGGGGGGCATGCCACATCGCGTATCTCCTCGCGCGCCAGTATGCGTTAGTATGGCATTTTCCGCTGCGCGTCTGAGTTCGATCCAGGCGGGAAATGGGTATATCGCATTTCTCGCACAGCGGGTCCGAGTTCGATCCAGGCGGGAACTGGGTTTTTTTTTTTTTTTCATTTCCGGCGGTGGCGACGGCGAACACCGTCGTCAACCGAAACAGCTAGTGGAATGACCCCATAACAGCTTACGCTGTGAAATTCTTGTTTCGGTGAACACGGCCACTCGATCAAAACACACAGCGTTGATCGAGCGGCCGTGGAATGAGAAACTGGGCAGTGTCGCCCGAAAGGCGAAGTGTTTAAAAGCATAGCAACGTTCATCTTACAGCTGAAGCTCCTCAGACGCTGTTCTGAGAACACGTGGAGGTCACATGTTCAACCAACACAGCACGCGACGCAACTTCTGCCGCGCATCAGGAACAGCACCCTGACACCCCGGGCGTCTCATAACGATGGCAGCAGTGCAAGGCCGAACGCTGCACTGCCTATACTACTGAGCCAATTGAGCGGCACTGGAGGGGCCGTCCACTTGGCTTCGCCGTTTTCATGGTAAATGCACTGAGCATTCCTCACGTCTCTGAAGGCCTTGCAACCCACCACGCACGAACCGCACTTGCACCGCCGATACAGGGACAGCACCGACACCGGGACGTGAACGCGCCTCGAGTGTCCACATAATTGGCATCACAATAAAAAGAGAAACCTTGCAGATCGTACTTTGATGCAGCTTTGAAAATGTGGCTGCAGTTAACCAAACATATCAAAAGAATTGTAAAAACCGACCATCTACGACGATTGGGATGCTTACTTTGGCTAGTAAATTATTTCCGATGAGAGTGACGGATTTAAATGAGTGAAAGAATTCTACCCTTAAGGCAACCCAAAAGGTGACCGTAAGAAATTACCCATGACGGCGAAATTCTACATGGAGTTTTCATTTTATGGAGGAATTTGTCTCGAGTTCCGACAGGCTAAAAAAAGAAGTCGCAGTTTCACGCAAACCGCAAAGAGTTGATTGCGATAGCAAATCATTTACAGCTGTACGAAGTAAGGTTAGTAGATTTCTCGGCTTTAAAAATTGCAGTAATCATTCGCTGACTAACTAAATTTTCAAGCATGGTGCAACGCTCGCACAGGCAAACATCAACAGATCTCAATCAATGGTCTCAGACACTCACTCTTAGAAAGCCGGCGTAATGAAGAGCTGCTGGAGCGCCGAGCGAACGCTTTGTGCTGCCTCTATATTCAGCGCGTCTTCAAAAGTTGAGATTACGCGACCTCTAACAGAAGGTGTGCGAGAACACAGCGCACACGAAGCCACAAGCCATTTCGGCTCTTGTAGCATTTGTATCCACCGCAGATTACCTCCAAGATAAGGCGCGCGCGGCCACGCTAAGCCGCATCACGCGCGGCAACGTTCGGGCTAGCACGCACCCCCCCCCCCCCCCCTCCCTCCCTCCCTCCCTTTCGCGCACAACACTGGGCGAGCGGGAAGACGGCGACCATCAAGCCACGATCCTATCGGCTCGCCCTGTCAAGTTTTCCCTCGCGCCCACGGCAAACTGTGCCCCAGAGCGCGATAAGATCCTATCGCCCTTGGACTACTATGGAACATCATGGCGGTGGCGACGGCAGGGATCCGCCTTGAGTGTCCTTATAATTCCTCAACGTCATTAGCCTATTTTTATGTACACTACAGGACGAAGGCCTCTCCCAACGATCTCCACTGACCCCTGTCTTGCGCTAGCTGATTCCAACTTGCGCCCGCAAATTTCCTAATGTCATCACTCCACCTAATTTTCTGCCGTCCTCGACTGCGCTTCCTTTCCCTCGGCACCCATTCTGTAACTCTAATGGTGCGCCTGTTATCTACACTACGCATTACATGGCCTGCACAGCTCCATTTCTGATGCGAAAAGATCAAGTGACCCACTAACCAAAAAAAATACGGCGTCTGTTGCAGCGAAACGGCACCTTAATTCCCATTGGCTGCCAGGCCACGTCACGAGCACGCCTCAGCGGAACAGAGCGGGCGAAAGGGGACACCTGCTGCCCCGTTAGCACGCCAATGTCAACCAGAATATCGGCTATCCCGGTTTCCTCTCTTATCCACGCCGCTCTCTTTCTGTCTCTTATGTTACGCCTAACATTTTATTGCGATAGCAATTATATGGACAGTTCAAGCAGATTTCTGCCGTCGGCGTCGCCGTCACCGTGAGATTCCGTATTAAGTCCAAGGGCTATAAAATCGTCGCCGCGCGCCGTATGCGGTATGTGTGAGTGAAAGCACGCGAGGGACGCGCGCTTTCACGGAGAGCGAACGCACGGCGGAGAGAAAACGCGACCGTCGCGCGAAAGGCCGTGGGGGATGGGAGCGGGGGCCGTGGGGGATAGGAGCGGGGGAGACGTTGTGCTGCGGTACCAACGGCGCAAGGGGAACTGGCGACTCAGTCTCGCACGCGAAAGGAGGAAAGCGGGAAGGCAGCGCGGGAGGGAGGGGGTGCACCTTCCACTCTGCCCGCAACTGCGTACTTGTACTTTGCGCGGCTGCGGGCGGTCACCCGCACCGTATCTTGAAACCTATCTGCAGACGGCTCATAGCTTTGTACGCGCTGTGCTTTCTCTGCTCAGTTTCCGTTGAAGCGATAGACCGCACGAACCTTCGCTCGCTGCCGCTGTTGCGCTTGCTCAAGCCAGTGTTTTGACAGCTGTTGTCTGCGGTCGTCGAGTGGGATCTATTCATGTTTGCTTGCGCACGCTGACACCATGCTTGTTAATTCAGTTAGTAAGCGAATGTGTCAAAGTTTATACAGCCGATAAAACTACTATACTTACTCCGTTTAGCTCTACTAATTTTCTATTGCAATTGATTTTTCACCTTTCGGGCGAAAATGAGACTTTTTTTTTCGTTCCATCGCTCGTTGCGCGGTTCTTTACTTGTTCTCGGGCTTCTTTGTTTACCTCAGTGTTTCTGTCCCATAAGTTAGCACCGGAAGAATGTAATGAGTGTACACTTTTTTCGACGACAGTGGTAAATTCCCATTCAGTATTTGGTAACGCCGGCCGTATGCATTATCGTTGTCTTCTGCATACTAATCTTCATCCCCACTCTTCTTGCACTTTCTCGGTTAAGGTCCTTAATCATTTGTTGCAATTTATTTCCAGTGTTGCTGAACAGGACAATCTCATCTGCAAACCAAAGGTGGCCGGGATCACGGTGGCAGAGATATTCGCCGTTGATCTTCACTCCAAAGCCTTGCCAGTCTAATAGTTACTATCGCAATAAAACAGCTGCACGGAAGTGGAAATTTTAAAAGCGTCTCGATCGAAAACGACAAGACCCAATCCAAGTCAAATAAGGGGGGCTAGCCAAGTCGCAATGAGGTTAGCCTCTTTTCATTAGATGTGAAAAATAGGAAGTCTGGTTATTGAAAGCACCGGCTGTCCCAACATGTTAGACAAGAAATTAAACAAAAAGAAAAGCAATAATGTAACAAGGCCATTTCAAAACAAGTCCGTGGTTCACAAGGAATAACAGAAAAAAAGGTTGTAAAAGTACATCACCAACACAGTTCATGACAACTACAAATTAAAGATGCACGTAACATAGTGTCCACAAAGAACTGATCGAGCATTACAACTTTCCACGGGAAAATCCTGTAAGTTCTGAAAGCTTAGTTTGTTTGGACTCGACCAGGAGTCCGTGTCTCAATATCTCTCGCCACTGCTAAGGTTGTGAGCACTTAGTGAGACAATGCTAGTGATGTGGTGCCACAATGCGTGCACTAAGATAAAACCGTTTTCCCTACACCATGCAAGAGCGATTTCTAGACGTAAGCGATGTGGAAGCGCATCGAGTGTATGGTCGATATTGAGGTTTGCAAATAAGCAAAGCAGAGGGCCAGTGCTATTCTAAAAGAAATTTTCGTGCAAGTTCTAGGCTCTCACAATATTCACCCACAAGACAGGTCACGTTTCATGAACTGGGAAATGCAGAATGCCGACATAGGGATCCGCAAAAGGAATAAGTACGCTTGGATTGTTGTAGAATGGTCAATTTACTGCAGCCGTCACCCTTATCTCTGGTTGATAGCGTTCTCTGTGGTGGCATTTATCAACCACCCGAGGTGCTTGATATCATGTCGCTATGAACGTCACAACTGTAGACACATATAAGTGTTACTGCGCTTTTTTCGTAACGTTTTCAATCCTTGATGAGTCGCACAATGCGGAACCAAATGACGACGCACTATGCGACCCAATCGCGGCGGTGTGCGCGTGCGCGCGCATTTATGTGTGCGCGCGCGTTTATGTGTACGTATGTGTGCGTGTGCGCGTGAAACGGCCATGTTCACTGCCCAGATTCAATGCGATAACCAGATCGGGATGAAACAAAAGCTGCACATCCATACACAACGGCACAAAGAGCACTCACCTAAAACCCCTATATATAAAAAGTAGCGCCAACCCCTCCCACCTCTTCCGTTCCGCTGTCGCGCTCGGCACGGCCCGCGCGATCGAGGCGCGATATCGACAGTGGCGCCGCCTACGTCAGGCCTGCCGTGGCAGACGACAGATAACGCGCTACCAGAGGAAATCCGCGGAAAACTTCGATCGCGCCCTGCGGAGCAGTTTTTGAGGCGCGATTTTGCTTCGTCAGTCAGTAACTGGTCTTAATAATGCCGTTTTGGAAATAGCAACGCGACGATGCGAGACGGCGCAAATACCAAGTATGCAGCAAGCGTTTGCGCTCGCCGGATGGTAAACAAAAAAAGCCTTTTGCCCTCGCCTTGTCGGCTGCGGCAACTTAATGCACAGTAGCATGCCATCACAACGAAGTTCTTGTCCCTAACACGTTTGATCAGTTTGTGCGTACAGCACATTCGTCGCACAGGCCCGAGAATGGCGGTTGGGGCGCGCTGGAAAGAAAAAAAATATACAAAAGCGCCACACGTGCTTCCACGTGACACGGATTGGCCAACGGGGAAGCGGAGGAGGCTGGGGCGACGCCGGGGTGAGCGCGGTGGCGGCAAGATCTAAGAATGGCGCTACTTTTATATATAGGGGCTTTACACTCCCCGCTGAACGAGCGACATAGCGCTTGTCCTCGGCGAACCGCGAGCAATACGTCATGAATTTGCAGTGCATGTCGCTTCGCACAAGCTGCATTTGTTCAATTTTGGCGTCAAATGAAGCGTCTGACCCGTACCTTCAACTTCACTCTGCTGTAAATAAGTTCGAGATTGATAGACAACCCGTTTTTTTTTTTTTTTTTTTTTGCGTTGTCTTCATGCGCTCCTATCAGTGCACGTATTCTGTTCGCCGGCCATCGTCCGTATATGGTGCGTTGCACTTGCATGTATGATCATACTATGAGCAAACCATGTAGAGCTATCTAAAAGAAATTTTCATGCAAGTTCTGGGCTCTCACAGTACTCACCCACGGAAAGGTCACGTTTCATGAACTGGAAGATGCAGCCTACCGACGCAGGGATCAGCGAAAGGTATAAATACGCTTCGAATGCTGTATAATTGTCAGTCGTCCCTTTGAGCAGCCGTCAAATTGTGAGCAGTTACTCTGAGCTCTGGTTTATAGCGTTCTCTGTAGTGGTAATATCAATCATCCCAGGTCATCGATAGCCAGTCGCTGTGAGCGTCACAGTTGTAAACGCATCATTTTGACTGCGCTTTTTAAATCGAAGCTTTATATGGCTAGGCGAAACGAAAAAGCGTCTGTACGTCACCTGTGTGCAGAAAACTATTATCATCAGCATTTTCTCGAGCGTCGTCGTCTTCTTCCGCAGCTGGCTCGTTGGCGCCCCTCGGGTTGCGCGCGTCCCACTGCTCCCGCGTTCGTCGTAGTCTTCTACAGCTGGATCCGTATCCGCTCATCATTCGAGCGTAGAATTTCGCTTCTTTCGTCGTAATAGGGAGGCTGCGTTTACGAGGGTATGAGCAATTCATTGTCGCGAGCAAACTCGAGACATCGAACGCAAGCGACAACGGCGGAGGTGTTAAATAAACTGAATTAAATTATGCGGTTTTACGTGCCAAAACCAGCATCTGATTATGAGACACGCCATAGTGGGGGACTTCAGATCAATTTTAACCACCTGGCGTTCTTTAACGTGCACCTAAATATAAGTACACGGGTGTTTTCTGCATTTCGCCCCCATCGAAATACGGCCGCCGTGACAAGTGTGCGCGCGCGTGTGTGCGCGTGTGCGCGCGTGTGCGTGTCCAAGTTCAATGCGATTAACCGGATCGTGACGAAACAGAAAAGCTGCACATCCGTACACAACTGCACAAGAAGCACTCAGCGCTCAGCGAGCGAAATAGCGCTTGTCCTCAGCGAACAGCGGGCAATACGGCCGAACAGCTGGCATCGTGAACGTTCAGTGCATCTCCGCTTCGCACATGCTTCATTCGTTCCATTTTGACGTGAGATAAATCATTTGACGCGTACTTTCAACTCCATTATGTTGGAAACAAGTTCGATATTGATAGAGAACTGGTCTTTTTTTTTTTTTGACGTTGTCTTCATGCACTCCAATCAGCGCACGTATTCTGTTTTCCGGGCATCGTCCGTACTTCGTGCGTTGCACTTGCATGTATGGGCACTACCCCTGGCTAGCGGATTGGTGTAACCGAGAAGCATAAATCTGAGCTAACGTATTAAGATGCAACAGTACGCGAAACAAATTGAAGACCAGGATGGGAAAGATCACAGCTTCAAACAACCCGTGGATGAGAGGTGCTGAAGACGCTGGCGCCATTGCTGCTGTTTTAATTCCTCACACAACGTCACAATAATTGTGCTCACAATGTACTCTGACTATAACCACGTTCCGCTTCGTCTCAGCTTCTTGGTTTTCAGCTTCCTCAGCTTTTCATCCTCATCCTCAGCTTTTCCTCGCGGGTGTTTCAGCAGGTATTTCCTTGCTATGTATATATGCCGAAGTATTTATGTTGCTTGACTATCAGTATGACTTGCTCAAGTAGAATACAACATTTAGCATGATGGAAAAGACAGGGCGAAAATAGGACAGGGAACACATCGCTGCATCCATGTCCATTCTAATGTCCTGTTTTGTTTTTCGCGCTGTTCTTTACATCACTTGCTGTTGCATTGATTCTATACTCATCTCGTGATTAAAGACCCGGCAGGGGTTGGGAATCGAAGTGCCATATCGTTCGGAGAAACAGAACGTCATGGCTATATAAGGAACAACTACACCGATTAGAAAGCCATGAATGCATGATCAAGGCCGCCGAAGTATAAGTCTTGTTCCGCCCTAACTGCCGGACAATGGCATCTATGCATGTCCGTACGGAGCGGGAGCGTGCCAACTTCGCTTTCATCTAAAACAGGCTTGTTGATCAACTGTCAAAGATGGCGGCATTTCACGTTCTCAGATGACTCCAGCATGATTAACATCTGCGCGCAGTTGAGTTGTGATAACACTACATGTCCGTTTCACGCTGGCATATGGGAGGCAACACCTCAATAAAGAGGCTGACTGAACACACATAATATACACTATTGGTAGTATTCTTGCAGCTAGAACCATTTGTACCTGTATGGTGAGTACTTAAAGTCAATGTTATCGTGACCTTGATCATACCAATGTGAAGATTATCAATGTGACCGTGATCAAATCAACGGCGGCGCCGACGCGCGAATTTCACAAGAAACTCATTTTCATGATTGGAGGTAGAAAAATCATGAAAGAACGTTGGCAACTTTCGAAAAACGTTGACTAACATGATGTGAAAGCCGCACAAGGTACTGGGGAAAATAGCTGTGTGGTTATACGAAAGAACAAGCAACACAGTTTGTAGCTTTTTTTTTTTCTTTAACCACACACTCTCGCACTTTGGTGCTCTGCGTTGATTTTACGTCAGGAACATCGACCCATTCGCCCAAATCATCCCTGTTTTCTATTCATATGTGCCACGACTACCAGTAAATAGGATGTACACAGATGTGTGGGTAGCGGCAGAGGAAAGAGTCGTGTTAAATCTAAGACAGAGAAGGAGAAATTTCACTGAATAGGCACGATAGGCGCGAAAGGAAGCCAGTTATAGAACTACAGGGCCTTGCTTGGTGGCTTCCCTCCGTCGATCAACCATGGAGCGAAGTTGTGCAACATCTTTCGCACCGAGTGGCGGAGAGAGGCTCGGTTCTTCCGGGACTGTCTTCATCGATGGAAACTTGAGACAAACCAGTTTTCCAGGCTGCTCGTCCACTCTACGGAGATCTGGCAACGCGTCTCGGACAGCCTTCGTCCCCTCGTGTCTCGCAAGGTCCTGGTATGTGACAATAGGATCCACACTAGCTGACGGCGACGTCGGCCTCCCAGAAGCCGTCTGCACGTCTCTCCACCTTGGTCCAATGTTTTCAGCCCAGCCACGGAACTTTCAATGCGTAATCATTCCTTTAAGAGCTCCCCAGTCCTGTCACGCGAAAAGTGAAATGCCTTGTATTTGCACAAAAATGCGCAATTTGCAAAGTTCCGACATTGAATCGTTAGGATATTGTAAATGTAGATGATCGGTAGCTTTTATGTGAGAAGGGATGGATCATGGATGGATGCAAAACTTTAATGAAAGTCCTGAGGTACGCGACTCAGCGCGCTGCAGGCCTCTCCCATGTTGGGACAGTCATGCCTTGCTTGACCACCACATCGTGGGCCCTCAGGACCGCCCATAGTTGCGCCCCGGCATCGGGGCTCTTAATGAAACAATTTAAAGCAAAAAAAGCATAAAAATAGAATACCCATTGAGATACATAGGCTCCTTAGAAAACGCATGGGGAAGCTTATAGTAGGCGTGGGACAACTAAAATTTGAAGGTGGGCCAACTTGAGATGGTGGGTGTGGGACAACTTGAGATGGTGGGTGTGGGACAACTTGAGATGTAAGGTGTGGGACAACTTGAGATGTAAGGTGTGGGACAACTTGAGATGTAAGGTGTGGGACAACTTGAGATGTAAGGTGTGGGACAACTTGAGATGTAAGGTGTGGGACAACTTGAGATTTTGGGATGGCCCAATGTCCCATTGAACGCTGCTGAGCATCCTTCGAGTTATGAACACCTCGCGGGCAAGCGAGCGCGTTGAGACGCTTGGCGCGTTTTCATCGGACCTTACCGAGGCGCAGTCAGGAAGCAGGCGAATGAATGAATGGATTCTTTTATTAAGGGAGGACCGAAGGTCGCTGGTGGGGGAGGAAGGACATACGAAGAGAGGTAGACACCCACTAAATCACGCGAGCCAAGCAGCTAGCAACGCCGAAGTGGGCTAACTTTACTCGGTGATCGGGGTTTTCTAGAATGTCATTCTGTAATGATTCAATGTGGCAATGTAGACAAATAGTGCTGCCGTCTCGATAAATATTGAATGTGAGACAGTGTAAAATGAGATGCTACAAGTTGGCTTCGCATACGGCGTGGCAGAAGGTGCATATTGGAGGGGGGGGGGGGGGGGGGGCAGGGATGGCAATGCCTTTCTTTCGGTGAGCCAACGTCTGCCATTTGTGAATTAGGTCAGGGGTAGTGGCTGTGTTGGTAAGTACTTTATGAATATTTCCTGGGATCGGCTGAGGGCGAGTCCTTAAACATGTGAGGAGGAGTGAGATGTTTGAGTCTCTTCCTGTTAGTTTACTTGAGGAAGCCACGTATTCGTGCCATTTTCACGTGAGAGTTCGGCGGCAATTCCACATAGGGGTGGTTACCAAGATCGGGAGGCCCGCGTAGGAGAGGTTGGAGACGATAAGGTAAAACTCCAGATTGAGGTGGCAAGACCATGCCCCTTCTGGTTACCTCCCGCCTGGGCCCCCACGTGTCCCTGCGTCCAGGCAACCCTAACGTCAATGTCATTCTGCTTGTGCTGTAGAATGAGGCGGCGTAGATCAGTGACATCTTCCACACGGGGGTCCTCAATGGCGGATAGCGCTGTATTGTCTTGTAAGGTGGCCCAGATGGCCAAAATTTGGCCTGTGCAGGTGTCGCGTAGTTTTGTGTGCAAGTGTAGTGCCTGGCCTCACCGGTCTAGGGTTTGTACCAGGCCACAGCCATGCAGTCGCCATCGAGTGCGGCGTTGGTAAATATTGCGTTGGCGTTGTACTGATTGTGTCGGTGAGAGAGGAGCTGTCTGGCCGTAGTGGCCCCTGTTGCGAGTGGCGTAGACATTTTGGCGGGGTGAAGGGTAGGAAAATCAAGGGTGGTGTCTTGGCATGGAGTGTTCCAGGGTTCTGTGCGGACGTGTCGTGTGTCCCACAGCAGGGTGTCCTGGCCCTGTGTCGTGAGATGCAGTCGATTATTCAATGATGTCTGAATATGTTTAATGATGTCCTCGATGGGTGGCAGGGGCGTTAAGCCTTGCAGTGTTGCGTATATTTGTCAACTTTGTCCGAAGGATTTGTCGGTAGAGTACTTGAATGGTTTTTTAGGCTGATTTTGATAGTGTTGCGACTGTGCTACCACAGGTGATTTTACCAATTTCGATGAATCTGACGAGGGTGGTGCAGGCTGTCTGCCATGCCCAGCCGGATTCGTTATAGACGTGCGTTATAGTGTACAAGGGCCTGGACCATTGCTTTTTGAGCTCAGTGGTCCAAAATTGTCCCGTATTGCAACTGTGTATGGGAATTCCTAAAATTTTAATGTGACTGTGTGAGGCCCTGAGTTAATGTTAACCCAATGTCAACATTATTGCCTGCTGTGGCAGGAGGACGCTTTGTCTGCCATGGAGACAGAAGTTGCGTTTTCTCAGGTGCCAAGGTGAGCCCTAGTTTAGGAAGGGTATCTTCGAGTGCAATAAGGGCATCTTAACGTTCGGTAGCCATGTGCTTAATGTTCCCGCCATAGTCTTGTGCTTCTGTCCAAATTGTTATGTCGTCCGCATATATGGTATAGCGGGCGCCAGTGCTCGTCTCCAGTTCACGGGCAACAGTGAGCATGGCCACATTAAAAAGCAGTGGTCCCAAAATCGAACACTGAGTGACTCCTCAATAGAGATAGAAAGTGACTGGAACGGTATTGCTGTTGCTGCGAAGTCGAATGGGTCTGGCTTCAAGCAATCTTGCAATCCTGTCTATTGTTCGTTGACTGGGATATATTCTTGCTAGATTGAGAGAATGTGACCTTGCTTGACATTGTCAAATGCTTTCCGCATGTCGACAGCTAGGATCTAGTCCGGTGGTCCACTCCGTGAATTTCGATTTCGTACCCTCCGAAGCAACAAGAGGGTATGGTGGTTTCCCATGTTGGGTCTAAACCCGGCTTGGGACGAATGTAAGCCTGGTTTGCGATATTCGATGTGGGTTATCCTAGTATCTATCATCCGCTCAGTGAGTGTACATATGGTTGGTGTAACCGATATGGAGCGGAGATTGGTGATTTTCGTAGAGGCTTTCCCCGGTATATAGGTGATACCTGAAGACCAGTGAGGCCTACGAAGCCCCCTAGTCTCTCCATCTTGAATTCACCCTGCACGACTACAATGTCTCCTGTGACACATTGCGGCAATCCCGCATTCGTGACCTTCAAGGAATGGAAGAAGCAGTCGACGGCCGTCGTCACGAGAGTCATCAACGACATCGACCTGTTGTTGGGCTCGACAACGCCGTCTATCGGTGAGCTGCAGGACAACCTCAATGTTCTTCTAATGAAGGAATCAGCTGTTGGCGGATTAGACCCTGCTGCAAAAGAAGTTGCAAATGATGAGTAGTTCGAAGCAGAATTACAAGTTGCCGAAGGCTATCAAGTATCAATATTGTGACGGAAGCGAGATGGAGGCGAAGGATATATTTACAAAATATATACAGAGGAGGCTAGGGCAAGAGATGTCCGATCCGGCCCAAGAGCTAACGTCTTCATCGTCGTCGTTGTCGCTCTGCCAAGCATCGCATTGATCCATGTATGGATCGCTCCGTAACATCACTCTCCGGCGGCTGAAGCGCCGTCCTGGCGCTTGCTACGAAGGCGAGGAGCCAGAAGAGCACTATGGCTTCAACCGGGAAACATGAACAACTTCAGTTGGCAGCGATGAGGTCGAAGAAGCAGGATCTAGGGGTACAATTTCGTAATTTACGTCACCGAGTTCACGAAGAACCTTGTAGGGCCCGGTGTAACGTGAGAGAAGCTTCTCTGATAGGCCAATGTGGCGTCATGGCGACCATAGGAGGACCAGAGAGCCAGACGTGAAGTGCACGCTTCTGTGTCGGCTATCGTAACGGGACTTCTGGGCTGCTTGCGAAGCCGAAAGTCGATCGTGGGCAAGGTGACGAGCTGCACGGGCTCGAGCTGCGACGTCGCTGGCGTATTCAGTAGGCGAGGGAGGAGCCGAAGGAAGGAGAGTCTCGAAGGGCAGTGCAAGATGTCGGCCAAACAGCAGATAAAAGGGTGAATATCCAGCGGTGTCATGCCGCGAGGAATTGTTCGCAAAGGTAACAAAGGGTAACGTGCAGTCCCAGTCACGGTGATCTGGTGAAACATACATGGCCAGCATCTCGGTTAGCGTTCGGTTCAGGCGCTCGGTCAATCCATTCAGTCTGCGGATGATAAGCGGTGGTGAGCTTATGTTCAGTGGAGCAGGCACGAAGGATGTCATCTACCACTCTTGATAGGAAGTACCTCCCGCGATCGGTGAGGAGCTGCCGAGGGGCGCCATGATGTAGAATTACGTAGTGTAGGAGAAAGTCAGCGACGTCTGTACAACAGCTTGTCGGTAAAGCCCTCGTGATTGCGAAGCGCGTGGCGTAGTCTGTCTCGACCGCAAGCCATTTGTTGCCCGAGATGGACGTAGGGAAAGGGCCTAGAAGGTCAAGGCCGACGCGGAAGAATGGCTCTGCAGGGATATCAATAGGTTGTAGCTGGCCTGCAGGCAGCGCTGAAGGGCGCTTGCGGCGTTGGCAGCGTTCACAAGCAGCGACGTAGCGGAGCACAGAACGGTACATGCCAGGCCAGAAAAACCGGCGTCGGATGTGGCCGTAAGTACGCGAGACACCTAGGTGACCGGCAGTTGGTACGTCGTGAAGCTGGTGAAGAACACTGGAACGAAGATGGCGAGGTAGAACAAGCAGAAGCTCTGGGCCATCTGAGCTGAGATTACGACGATACAGAACGTTGTCGCGTAGCTCAAACAGGCGAACAGAATGGATTGGTGATGGAGAGGTAAGACGGTCGATGATGAGCCGTAAGGACGCGTCTCATCGCTGTTCGGTGGGGATATCATCCAAAGCAAGGATGGACAGTACGCAGGCGTCAAAGTCAGGGTCAATGAGGTCGGGAGCATCGACATGGGGACAGGATAAGCAATCAGCGTCCTGGTGCAATCGTCCAGACTTGTAGTGCACAGCAAACGAGCATTCTTGAAGCTGTAATTCTCAGCGGCCGAGACGTCCAGACGGATCCTTCAGCGACGAAAGCCAGCATTACAGAAAAAGTTCGGCCAAACAAGTATGGTCTGAATTTGGTGACAGCCCACACTAAAGCCAGGCACTCGCGTTCAGTGATGGAAAAGTTTCGTTCGGACGAGGACAGAAGGCGACTGGCGTAGGCGATGACACGTTCCTTGCCGTGCTGTGTATGGCCAAGGACAGCCCCCATTCCATGACCACTGGCATCAGTGCGAAGTGCCGTAGGCGATGAGGGGTCGAAGTGGGCCAGTATTGGTGGCGTAGTGAGTAGGCGGACGAGGGCAGAAAACGAAGCTATTTGTTCGGGTCCCCACACGAAAGGGACGTCCTTCTTCAAGAGTTCCGTAAGAGCGCGGGCGATGTCCGCGAAGTTCCGGACAAAGCGACGAGGAGGAGGAATAAACATTTATTGCGGAACCAGCAATTTAAGATGGCCGGGCCTAAGCCTTCCATGAGGGGACGTCGAGGGCTTGCCTCGCCGCCGCCTCACGGGCGTGCTGGGTCGCCCAGGTTTGGTCGTCGAGGGTGGAGCTCCGCAGAGCCTCACGCCACCTCGACCAGAGGGTTGTGGTGTTAATGTGTGTGTGTACTGTGCTGGGCACTCCCACAGCATATGCGGAAGCGTAGCCGGGTGAGTGCCACAGCACCGGCAGTTGGGGGTATTGTAAACTTCAGGAAATATAAGGTGGAGGCGGGCGGGTGAAGGGTACGTATTTGTTTGTAGCAGACGCAGGGTGGTAGCCTGCGCCCGGCTGAACTAGGGGTGAGGTGGGGGGAAGGTTCGGCGACTATGGTAAAATGCCTTAACGAGATCGTTATAAGTAGTCAGATTGTCCCTGGTGTCCAACTCGTCTCCAGTGTCTCCGGCGCGGTTGACTAGTCCTCGCGCAATGGAGTGGGTGACCTCGTTGAGTTTCGGGAGGTGTGGGTGGACAGTGCCCGCGTGGGCCGGGATCCATGTCAGGGAGATCATGCTTTCTTTAGAGTGTGGTGCCTGGCGGAGGATACGAAGAGCTTGAGGAGAAATACGGCCTTTGCTGGAGTTAGTGACGGCTGAGCGAGAGTCACACACGATGGTGTGACAGGTGGGATCTAGAGTGACCAGGGCGATGGCCACTTCTTCAGCCGTTTCGGCAGTGGGGGTAGTGACGCTGGAGGCGTGGTGTAGGACTCCATCGCGTGTGGCGACGGCCACAAAGCGACAAAAGTAGGAACATAATCCTACAAAACTGCGGACGTCTTTGGCTGAACGCGGCACGGGAAATTGTTGCACTGCTCGCACCTTGTCGGGGTCTGGTTGAACACCGGCAGCATTGACAAGGGGACCGAGCATAGTTATCTCGCGCCGCCCGAAACGGCACTTGGCGGAGTTCAGCTTAAGGGTGGCTCCTCGGAAGACGGCAAGAACGGCCGATAAGCGGGTGAGGTAGCTCTCAAACGTAGGCGAGTAGACAATCACATCGTCTAAATAGCATAGACAGATGGTCCACTTATATCCCCGCAGCAGAGAGTCATCATACGTTGGAAAGTTGCTGGGGCATTACACAGTCCGAAGGGCATGACCTTGAATTGGTATAGGCCATCGGGCGTAATAAAGGCAGTTTTTTCGCGGTCCATAGGGTCGACTGAAATCTGCCAATAGCCAGACCGAAGGTGGATGGAAGAAAAATATTGGCCTCCATGAAGGCAGTCGAGGGCGTCATCGATACGAGGCAAAGGGTAGACGTCTTTATGGGTGACTTTGTTCAAATTCCCATAATCAACGCAGAAACGCCAGCTGCCGTCCTTTTTCACGAGAACGACAGGGGAGGCCCACGCGCTAGATGAAAGTTCTATGACGTCTTTTGTAATCATTTTCTCGACCTCGTTCTGGATGACTTGACGTTCGTGATGCGATACGCGATATGGATGTCGGCGTAAAGGAGTGGCGTCACCAGTGTTGATTCGATGAGCCACGACAGATGTTTGGCCTAGAGGACGGCCGTCAAAATCAAAGATGTCACGATATTACGCCCGTATAAAGAAATCCAAGGTGACTTGAAAAACAGGAATTTCAGAAAGCCAGTTGGCTAAAACAACATGACACAACTCACGAATGATGCCACTCCGCAAGTGACATCCATGGCTGTCAGACCTACACAATAAAATTACCGAAGCTAGACATCACTAAATTCGACGGAACCATTAATGGCTAGCGTTCATTTTGGGATCAATACCAGGTGCACATACACAAGAACGAACAAGCTAGATAACGTGGAGAAGTTCAAGTATCTGATGTGCTACCATGTTCGAAAATCAGAATACACAAGTGGTCTGTCAATGACCGAAACTATGACATCATCGTGGAGCTCCAAGAAGAATGCTTTGGATGAAACCAGCTAGCGATAGAGGATCACAAGACCCGCTTTCTTCAATTAGAACCTGTAGCTTGGGCAGAGGACGTGGATTCTTTGATTTCTTAAAGTGAAGTACTGAAAAATGTGAGAGGCCTAGAAGCACTAGGTATCCGGCAGGAAGAACACAGTGCATTATTGTGTGTAGCTGTGGAAAAGTGCTTGCCACCTTGAGGCATACTACTGAATTTTCAAAACAAGGCAACTGACACCGAAAGTGGAAGCAACATGTTTAAAAAGCTTTTAGAATCTTTTAAGGCAGAAATTCATAGCAGAGAAGAAGCCCAAGAAAGCAGAGGGGCATGGTGAAGTCATACGCGGGATATCAAGAGAAAAGCTACAGAAAATCCGCATAGATTGCTAGGGTCAGCAGCTACTCTAACGGCCAGTGTATATCCTGCTAAAGAAGCTTGTTTCTTCTGCACTTCAGAAGAGCGCACTTTGCTAAGTGTAAAAAGCGCTGTTGCTAAATGACAAAACCGAAATACTAAAGCGCTGTCGACATTGAGTCCGATGTTGTAAGCAATACCATCGTGCTAGGGAATGTCGCAACGCATGATTTCTTCGGTGTTAGCTGTGCCAGCGAGGGTATTTTACAATCCTGTATGATTCCAAGGGGGGAAAAAAACAAGACGAATGCGGATCCGAAAAGATTACGCAATAGAAGGTGTACAAGGGACACGCTGCAGTCTTGAAGACAGAACGCATCGTACTCCTATACAGAGAGCAAACGTCTAGGCTAAATGCACTCTGGAGCAGCCCCTTGTACGTTTCCTTATAGATGCCGGTCGCCAACGTACTTTTGTGACTGCGGAAGGGTACCAGAAAGTATGCTGCAGACCGCTAGAGGAAGAGCCAATGACATTGTACACTTTTAGGTGAAGTGTCTACACCAAAGCAGACATTTCATCGAGCTCAGCTGCGATTGAAATTCATACGCAACTGCCAAAAATACGAGCTTAAGCTCTAGGATTTCCTGCAATCTGCAGTGGAACCAAGTACTCTATTTCAGCATCGAATCCGCCATCTACCGCTTTCTTAGTCCGCCATCTTAGCCATCCTAGCGGACGACACAAACAACCGCGACGATGAAATGGACGTCCTCGTAGGAGCAGACTGTGCGACACATAAATACGCCGATTTGGAGAAGCACATACTGCTGTAGAAACATAATTAAAACGTCTGCGCAAACCGACAAAAGGACAGGACTTAAGCGAGAAAACAACACCCGGCACCTGAGGACAAACTATCAACTGTTTGATTTTTCAGAAAACGAGACATACGTACGCGTATATCCTACTCGCTTATGCATAAATGCTCTTCCCAGTCTCCCTGTACCCTCTATTGTCAGTGATTAAGGTAATCTCTTTTCTTGCGGAGTGATATAGACGGCACCCTGACAGATGAGCCATGTGAGGGCATCTTGATGTTGTAGGCTTCAACGACTTCTCTTTTTCTTTGGCGCACATGTCGCGGCTTATGGAGCCGCGACATAAGCGCGGCAATAACAGACTGAACCAACGTAATTACAAGACTGATCACTCCAAAATCTCGCGTTGCCCCCATGAAAACACTGTCACTTCGTAGAATGGAGCTTAACAAAACCGTCAAAACTGAACATGCCTGTGAACTATTCTTTGCGCTGACACCACGGCTCATGTTCAACCATTCGTGTTATACACGTAACCATCGTGTCGTTGTCTTTTTTAAGTCGGGAACTTTTTTGTGCAGGATGGTACAAAATAGTACAAATGCTACAAAAACAGTCTCGTCATGAGTACACGCGCTGTTTGAACTCCATATTCTTTATTATATTTACAGCAATAAATGCACGTGACCCACGAGATATCTTGATATTTACACAAGATCTGTAAGCTAACTGACTATTGCAAAAAAAAAAACTGTCAGCCCTTCCATTGGGGTGGAGATGGAAGACCAGCGAAGCTGTACTATGGTGGGAATTATGCATTTCCAATTATGACAATTAAGATGTGATGGTGTAATTGGTTATTTCAACTATTAAAGAATGAGAAATATATATGATCCGGTTGTTTTTATGTATTTAGTGACCAAATGGGCCATGGCCTTATGGTCGCTACGGTACACCGCCATAGGGTGTACGGCAAAGGTTGGCGTGTTTTTCATAAACGCGTCATCAACGCCGCGGGCGTTCGGTGCGAACGCGGGCAAAACGCCGCCGCCGTCGACAACAGTTGTGCGTGTTGCTTGTGTGACCGCACACGCAACCGCTGTCAATAGACAGTTTAGTTGCACGTACGTAGAGGCTTTGCGTACGTAGAGCTTCTACGTGTAAGCAGTGCGCATGCGCAGAACGTAGCGGCCGCGCGCTGGTCTCACGGACGTACGTGAGATTCGATTTTTTACGTGCGTTTCTTGCGCACGTAGACAGCTTCGCGCGGGGGTTTCGCGAGATCACGAACAAGCGATAGCGTGCTGAGCGCGCGCAGATGGCTTGCATGGAAACACGGTGACAGGATGACTGGTCATCTATTTCATTCCATGTCAACGATGACAGCAGATAACGCTTGCACAACACATTTCCGGGCATTGCGGAGACGATGACCGGCACGCATCAATGCACATCACTGGCATCGCTGAAATACTCATCTTGAATTGAATTGTTCATATTTACCGATAGATGTAGCTACGTGGTGCGTCGCGTACGTGTAGCTAAAAGCGTTTCAGATGGCGTGCACGTAAGGTACGTAGACTGTTCACGGTTGCGTACGTGAAGTCTCCACGTACGTGTAACTTCTAATAACGCTGGCTACGTGACGGAACGGCTAAAGGCCGTTGTCGTCACTGTTAGGGGAGAGGCGGGCGAGAGCCCAGAGAGAGTCAGCGGCACAGGCGCAGGCGCCGGCAGGGCTGCGCGCATGCGCCGCAGTGGGAGAGCGGGCACGCACACGCACAGTCTAAGGTGCCTCGATGCCCCCCTCGTCCACCGCTCCACTTCCACTGGGAAGTCGCGTTTGCTCTCCACCGTGCGTTCGCTCCCCGTGAAAGCGCGCGTCCCTCGCCCTCGCGCGCTTTCACTCGCACAAACAGCATACGGCCAATGAGTGTTTTGTTTTTTTTTTTTGCTATTGCCGGACGCGGCCATCGAAGAGTAGTGAGCCCTTAACAGCTTCGCTGTAAAAAAAGTGAGGTCCGCTAAGCGCTTCTCGTGAGATGTGAATGCGAAAGCCAATTCAATGTCCAATTGAACGGCGCTGAGCGGCCCTTCGAGTTTTGCTTGCGAGTAATGTATGTACCACAGCTGTACGTGCATCCCAGGCCAGCAAAGAGCAGCAGCCTGCGGTGCCAACGCCGCATGCCACTGACGCTGCGATGCCCTCTCCCCTCGCGTAACACTTGATGCGCTAGTGCCGCAGCAGGCGTTTCCTTTCGCCCGCTCTGCCAGCGCATCCTAGATAGCACAAGGCCTGTGCAATTAGATCCATGAAATCATGCTACCTTGCCCGACTGCCATGGAATCTAATAGGGATGCTCCCGAGTAAGCCGCGGTGATTTTGACATCACCGGCTTTCGTCTACCGGGCTTGACAGTGGAAATTTCGGTCCGAGTAGCATGACGTCACAAAGCAGAGTGCACATGTACACCTGCTACCTAGGAGGCCTTGGCTCTGCTCCGTTGAGGAGCGCTCGTGCTAAGAGCGAAGGTAACGTGCGTCACGGCGATGGCCTCTCCCCGCACGCAACACCTGGTGCACTAACGCCGCAGCAGGCGTACCCTTTCGCCCGCTCTGCTCCGCCGAGTCGCAGCTCATGACGTGGCGTCGCAGCCAATGACAACGCGAGTTTAGGTGCCGTTTCACTGCTACAGACGACATACGCTGGCTTTGTCGCTCAATGGGACATTTGACACTTTCGCGTAAAAAAAGCCTCTAAACGCTCATCTTACATTTTATTCGAACTGCTGCAATAAAAACTGTGCACAAGCGGAGTGTACTTGTACGGTACGAGTACGTAGTTAGAAAAACCTACCCGAATCCTAAGCGTAACCAGGTCACGAGAACAACACTGGATTTAATAAAATAGGCGTATGTGCATCAGTTGGCACAACAGATCCTCCGAACGGTCAGGTATCAGTTATGGAATCACAGCTGTTTGCACGCGAAATATTCATTTGATATAAACAAACTGGTGCGACAGCGTGTGCTCAGAGGTCGGAAATATGCAATTTGGGCACTGAAGACGTTTCCATCGTCCAGCTTTCTGCCATGCCCACTTGCGATATCAATCTTTAGGTCACCGCTGAGTGTCAGATAGCAGCAATATAATTCACAGTGGCAAGAGCACCGTCAAGAAAAGTGTGGAAACAGGCGCTTTTGGGCAGCCCCGAACTCAGCGACCAAACCATAGCCGTCCAGGGTGCCCGCGATCGGGCCGTCAAGCTCGGCGCTAGCCGGGTGACAGGGGTTCTCCCCTGCGTCTTCTCTGGACCTAAATAAAGTTATTTTACTCACTCACAGATATAAAACAATTTAGTAGCGTGATGTAGCTACCGAAACTGGTAAAATAGCGATATTTTACTAAGACATATTCGCATTTTAAATAAGAGAATATTTTTTTTTAATCTCAATTGCTGTGACTTGCGAGCGCTCGCATAAAACGACCGCTCATCTAAAAGTTACAAGGTGTGTAGTATACTAAATTTGTGGCTCAGTCGGTAAAGCGCATCCTCGTATCGTCGCATCATCGTAACGGGCTTAAAATATTAAGCGGCACAAAAGCGACATACGCCATTCAAGAGAACGCGTAGCGCTGTCGCAAGGGCACTGCCTTCCACCGCCACACTACGCTCGACGCAGCGGTCATCACGAGGACTGCTTCTTGGCCTATAGTTTGCATTTGCTGAAAGACAAGTTGGTCGTTCAAAGTACACGCACAGTAAGGTGACATGATGACGACACGAGCCGTCTGTGTCGTCCTCAACGTGTCTACCTTTTCGCAACGTGTCCTTTCAGCTGCCAGCACGTCGTTGTGGTAGTTGTGGTGCAGAGAAGACAAATAAATTACCCCCAGCGAGTTCTTTATGTAGTCGTCGAACATTCTTCGACCGGCGCAAAATAATGCGTCTACGGCAATTTTTCCCTGTGTAAACGTGCGACGCTGCCGCAAAGCCGCAGCGCGTTCAAACAGTGCCCAGCAGCACGGAAAAAAAAAGGAAACGCAAGATGGGCGACTTACCTGCTGTGCACAAGAACAACGGCGTATACTGCTGACACCGACCACTGTTGCAAAAAGGCTAAACGGAACGAGCGTCCCCGAAGTCGGAAGTCCGCGCAGGTGAATAAATGTCACTAACTTCAGCCTTTGACGTACGCCGTGTGAAACCAGCACAGGCCAGGTGGCGTGGATATCAGGGTGGCTTTCCGACGCAATGATACAGAAATATTTACTTTCTGAATGTACGTGGCCGATTTCTTCGTTTTGTTCGACCTAACGTTGCACGTGTAATGCAGTGTCATTCCTTACCTCTTATCATTCTACAGGAGCGTACGTCGCGCGTTTTTTTCTGCGTAACGTCTCTGAAACTCGGGACAGCTACCGTGGTTTCAGGATACCTTCAACTGCCGCACGCGCGAGTGCATAAAACAGGTAGTCAAAGGCACTTCCCGCGGTTGTTACAGACCGTGCGCTTTCATTCTATGTGTTATAGCAGTTGAAATTAAGTAATCACGTTCATTCCCTACCGTCTGACTTGTTCAAATGGGATTTATAATAATCCATATCAGTTCACGAACTTACCAGCACCGATACTGTTGTAATAGCTATCGCTGCTTTTTACACAAAGGCAAATATCGTTAGTCATTACACGGTGATGCCAGCTCAAGCGAATGCTTCGAATAACCATAGACACGTGTTTGCGTACAGTCGAACAAAACCTACCTTAGAAATGTTTTTTTAGAAGGTTGCCAAATAAAATAAAACACACTTAAGGTACTTTTGGCTTCATAAAAAAATACAAATATTTTCTTTTTTCTTTTCACAACCTCTTACAAATTATTTGTTTGTTAACGTTCGCTATGAGTCAGTGCTTCTTCCACCTTGATTATCGAGCCCGTGGAATCCTGTGTGTAGCTTTTGTGTCATGAGGAATAGTGTCCACGTGGTGTTTATTAAGTGCAATTGCACAAGTGATCCGAACAGGAGGCATGCACTGGTTCATGGTTTCGCTTTTTTTTTTTTTTTTTTTTGCGTGTTTGCTTAAGGTCTGGCCGGCACTTCGAAGACGATGCGCCGCGCGAAGGAAGGCGGCGTGGTGTTTGCTTTGTCGCTAAAACAAATTCTGAGCACATTACTTGTAGAAAAACTGCCGCACTTAAATGAAGGAGGCTGGTTGAAATTCTATTTCGAGAACAATATGGTTCGGCGCTGCCTGTTGAGTGTATGTAGTGTTGCAGAAAACTGTGAGTGCTTCGAGGTTTTGTTAATATGTGTCGCATAGACTCGGAGATATTACATCGGAAATATCTGTCGGCCACGCTATTTTTCATTCATTCAAGGACATGTTTTGTTCGATCATCTATGTTTGGTGCATAAATTTAGGCGAATAAAATAATGCTGTCTTTTGAAACCACCCTGCCATCCCTGTTCATCCCCATCTCATTTCCTCGCTGTGTTAAGTTTAATACATGCAAGTTTAAAGACAGGGTCAAGTGTGAGCTAATTCAAGCTAACAAAAAGCAAAAATAACACTTCCAGCAGCTGTACCTTAAAGAAATGAAAAAAATTCACGGCATCAAACACAACATCACCCGCCGCGGGGGCTTAGCGGCTATGGTGTTGCGCTGCTAAGCCCGAGGTCGCGGGATCAAATCCCGGCAGGCGGCGGCCGCATTTCGATGAGGGCGAAATGCAAGAACGCCCGTGTCCCGTGTATTGGGGCACATTAAAGACCCCCTGGTGGACAAAATTCATCCGGAGTTCCGCACTGCGGCGTGCCTCATAATCATGTCGGGATTTTGGCACGTAAAGCCCCAGAATTCATTTCAATGAAACATAAAATCACTACGTCGCTTACACTCCTGGCCATGAAATCAATTATTTTTCTTTCTTGCTTGCCTGACCGAAGTTGGCCCCCAGTCACATGGATATGACAACGGTTAGTCACGCCGCAATTTTCTGAGCATGTGGGCTTCTAATGAAGTTTCGCTGCCTGTTTATATATACCTCGAACGTCGTTCAATCTGCGCCCAAGTTGGGCGCCCGCTGGTCGACCAGGAAACGTCAAAATATGAAATGACTTCGTTCATCGTAGTTGCAGATGTCAATCATGGCGGAGTGAGGCAAGAGGTCGCCCCAAATTTTATCAAGTTACTTGCAGAGTAGGTTTTTTTCTAATTTCTTATAATTCAATTTTGGAAAATTTTGATCGAGTGCAAGGGTCATTCACCTCGACAAAGAATACAAACGCGAAGGCCGAAATGTGCAATCAACCGTATGCGATCCATAAAAAAAAATGCGCAGGTCGGCCTAAAATGCTACCGAACGATAGCGTCAGCTTGCGCAGCTTCGGATGAAGATGATTCAAATGTTTTGTAGCGTTAGCTACACTGGCCTAGCCAAGCCCGTTTCGCGCGGCACATCAAGAGCCGTGCTGCGCATGCGCAAGGATCAGTGATGTCACACGGCTTGCGCACCGGAGCCACCGGAGCCGGCACCTCTCGCGCACTCCGCCGCCGCCGCGCGCGACTCACAGCCGCCGGTCTGCGCATTCCAGAGCAGTGACGTCGTAGCCGTGGTAGACGCACTGGCGCCGGCGCGCGCTCGCTGTGCAGTCGCCGTCTGACACTGCGCTGGAGCCGCTCGCTTCTGACTGGCGTTTGCCAGTGTGGTATAGCCATGAAGAAGGAGAGCGCAAATGCTGCTCAACAGCGCAGAAGAACGGAGAAGCTTGACTCATCGGATCCCGAAGTAGTTGCCTGGCAATTAGCGGTTGAGCGTAGGAGGAATGAACAGAAGAAGGCTATATACATGTGCCACATAATACGTATACCGCGTGTGTGTCATTGGAGCAGCAGTAAGCATGACAGTCAAGCTAATCCTTGACAATCTAGACAACCAGGAAAGCTAAGAATAATCAGCTGAACCTTTGCTAACGCTACGTATATCCTGGCATAGCCGAGCTAAGCCACTGCAACTTTATTTATCAAAGGTTGCTCCAAAAGCCCTTTAGATGAGTTATAAAATTGGGGAGGGGCGCATTCAGAGCTGTCCTTAGGAGCTGCGCGTCCTTGGCGAAAACCAATAGCGAGTCCAGAATGAGCCTGCCACCTGTATATGAGAAATAATAGATTGTAGCTTATGATTTTACTAGAATGATGGAATAACTGCAGACAAAAAATACAGCTAATCTAATCAATTTTGAGCCTAAACATTAAGTTATGATTTAATAGCCGAAATCTTTCTGACTCTGCAATAAGATCCTGGATGGCATGGCCAACCTTCCTGTCGCTGTGCCCAAGGGTCGAGGCCCCCAAAGATAGTAAATTTTGAACATTTAAGTCTAATCTAAGAATGCGGAATGAGGTTTCTAAGGTTCCTTTTCGCAATTCAGAATATCTTTGACAATCAATGAGAAAATGATCCATTGTTTCATGTTCCCCAAAAGAGGCACAGTTCGGTGAAGGCAACCAGACCAGCTCTGTGTAGGTAAAAATTAGAAATGGAATTTGGCAGCGTAGTCTATTGTTTGTAACTTCAAGTGCTCGTGTTTGACAGAGTTTGCTATTTCAATAATGCGACAAGTGCTGAAAATCTCAAGAGTTTCTTAAAGAAGGGGCGGGAAATTCACGCAGCATCATTTGTCTGAAAATATAGCCCCTATGATGAAAGCTGATGACGGTAGGATTTCAATGACCGGGTCATTCAGAAACGCTTTCGCTAACGAATCTGCCGCTTCCTTTAGAAATAGGCCCCGATGCCATGGTACCCAAACCAATCTAATGAAAGTTAAATGAGGGGGCTCTAATGATTTGAAAGCTCGCAAAACCTGGGAGTCATCATAAGCAGTGAGGAAGGAGCCCAGAGACAGAGAATCCGTCACGACAACTGTGGAACGTGTTGATGTATTTAGTTTACGGAGGGGCTATAATTACAGCTAAATAGTCTGCTAGAAACATTGGGACGAAGTCTGGAGGGCGAAGACAAAATCGACCAATCGATAATAGGCGAAATTATTCCATTTCTAGAATTTCCTTCAATTTGGGAAGCGTCAGTGGCAATAACTGTCGTGATTGGTATGTGCAAAAAGTAATCGTTTAAGATAGAGCTTAGATAGTGCCCTTCCATTTTTAGAGAAAATATTATCGCACTCTAATGGAACTGATGCTTGCAAAAAACAGAAGTAACCTCACGAATTTGGAAGTTAACTGACCTAGGAGAGTCTGCATAAAATAATTTGAGGCGTGAGGAATCGCGGTCAGTACAGGCCAAAAATTCACCCTTCCACTATGTGAAGACGGAAAACTAGCAAAGCTGTACTTGTTGATAACTATATTGAGTTATACATGGTTAATTGCTACATTGATTGAATAAAGACATACACACAACTTCGTTGTTGTTATCGTCTTTTATTTTCTCTTTACTTTGTCATAATGGTAACCATTCCTTTGTGGTCACTGCGATGTACTGCAATTGGTTACCGATGCTTTTGCGCCCACTCCCGCTTCTGTTCGCGAAGGCGATCCTCACGGGCACGCTGTTGTTCGTCATCGGTCACAGAGCGGCTATCCAACGTTACGGATCCTTCGGATGACACGCGTTCAGCCATAGCGGCTTCCCGTCACCTTCGCGCCCATTCACGCTGTCTCTCACGCCGGCGCTCTTTCCATGCTCGTTCTTCTTCTTCAGTACGGACTACGCGCATCCTAGTCATAGCAAGACCAAAGTACAACTGCTGATAACGTCGCTAGAGCGATGTCGACGTCACAAGAAAACAAGGCACAGACATTGGTGGGCACACAATGACGTTTCATTATTCCGCCGTCCACTCCGAAGCGAAGCCACGGAGCACTGCCGGCGCGCGGCAGGCTACTGTAGATTCATTTTTTGTCGACGCTACTTTTACAGCGAAGCTGTTTATGCGGACCCTGTGCCGTCGTTGTCGGACTTCGCTAAAAAGGGGCCATGTGACCTAGCGGGAGAGGAGTGGAAAAGAAGAGCTCAACACGAGAGAAGGGATAGGAGTGACCCCTTTCCCCCTGTGAGAATGCTGTGAGAGGGTGCAGATGATAAGGAGAACGGGGAGGAGGGTTGAAGTAAGTCGCGCCGTCCTGTAATCGCGTTGCAGGGGTAGAGCGTGAGATGCGCCAACCAATGGCGGTGTAGGAAAAAAGTAGGTCAACGGAGCAGTGAGGTGCGAGAGGAGTTCGCGTTACCGTTGGTTGAATATATACGGAGCCTTGTACAAGGACTCTTTTCTAAGAACGTCGCAGAGAAAGCGTGAGGAACGCGCTAGGAACGCCATCCCCGCAGACGGCGATGCGTCCCATCCCCCGCAAGTAGCGCCGTTTGGGGCGGCCAAGTGGCTGCGAATGCAACTACGGCTCGGCGCTCGCTCGCATTGCAGTCGGCCTGACGCGGCAGGCCGTACCTTTTTCTTTAAGCATAAGCACGACGCGAAGCACGCAAGAGCAAAAATGAGGTGAAAGAATGATGAAACAAATGATTTACGATATAGACTGCTTGCGAAGTTTGGCTTGCATGGTTAACACTCGGTGTAATTAACACAGCTTCGCTGTTCGGCCATCTTCATGGAGTGGAAGGGGCGGTTATTTTTTTTTTTTTTTTTGTACGCACCCTGCCAACGCATGCACTTTTGGTCAGAACCTAGCCATATAGAGCTTCGACACGCGTTCGGCTATAGCGGTTTCTTGTGTGCTTCGCTACAGGCTCATTCACACTAGGTCGACACAACACCGATTTTGGTCTTGCCACTGTTAGCGACAGCATTTTCCTTACTTTAAACCGCTGACCCCAGCGTTTTAGGGGCGAAGCACCTTAGGGCCGAGCCTTGTCCCTCGTCGTCCGTTGCCCGTAGCTCTGGTTTGCATGGAGACCGCTAGGGGCGCTGCGGTGCACAAGGGCTATGGCCCCAGTGCACAAGGTGCTCCGGGGTATGTGGAAAGGTGTAATGGTTCCAGGGCTTACATTTGGAAAAGCGGTTATTTGCTTGAAGTCAGGGGTACAATCAGGACTTGATGGCAACCAAAGGTCAGTGGGACGCCTCGTGTTGGGCGCCCACGGGAAGACTCCTAATGAAGCTGGGTAGGGTGATATGGGCTGGACAAATTTCGAAGTAAAGGAGGCTCAGAGTAAAATTCATTTTGAAGAACAACTGAGGAAAATGGAAGAAAGTAGATGGAGTGCAAGAGTGTTCAGGTATTTGTACAGGCAAAACATTGACTCACAGTGGAGGAAAAGAACTAGGAAGCTTACCAGCAAATATGCGACCGGTATGGCCAGCAACGCGGCAACAAAGAACGTCAAACGCAAAGTGAGGGAGGCTGAGACAAGGTTATGGTTGGCGGCAATGGAAAAGAAACCTGCTATGACTAACTACCTCAAAGGAAAAAAGGAAATCAGGAAAGAAACAATTTATGATAACTCAAAGGGAAGCTCCTTACTTTTCGAAGCGAGATGAGGATGCTTTAGAACGCGCAGTTATAAAGTGAAGTACACCAAGGACGGAGCCGCATGTGCTTGCTGTGGTAAAGCTATAGAAACGGTGGAACATGTTTTATTGGAATGTGAAGAAATCTACCCAGCTGCAAGTCTAGGCTCCTCTGACCTCCGTGAAGCCCTTAGGTTCAGGGATAGCAGGGGCAAAGTTAACATGTCCGCTGTTGAGATTAGTAAAAGGTGGTTGGAGGTTTGGTGGCAGAAAAGTAGGGAGACCACAAACAACGGAGACGTACAGAAACAGAGTTCGCAGTAATGGTTCAAAAAAGTTGATGCCTGGAATTGTTTTTATTTGTGTGTTTCTCAAAAATAAAGGTAGTACATTAGGCAAAGTAATAACAAGAGCTTGGTGGAGCAACCCACCACCCCGTTTCAAAGGGGACGCTCATAGCATCCATCCATCCATCCATCCATCCATGCATCCATCCATCCTATATAAGCGCTGTATATACTGTACACATGTTCCGTATATATATATATATATATATATATATATATACTGGGGATTCACGGTTACCCGAATGATTCCCCGGTGCTTCGCCCACTCATCATCATTCACTTCGTGGATATGCGGTGATTTTATTTTTCGTCCTGTAAACTGCCTTCGCCAACAGTCGGCAGACCAAACATTTGGAGGACGCTTAAGCTTCGCCTTTAAGAGTAGAACGCGATAGCATTCAAAGAGCCCTGGCTGCTTATCAGGCTTTTTTCTCCTATATACATATTAAAATTACAATCCGACGCTATCACGTCTGTAGGCTGTGGTTAAGTCATACTTTACGATTTTTCTGACGGATTTTACTTTGAGAAATTCAATTTTTCTTCACTAACGCCTTGCGCAACGCGAAGGGCCTGCCCGGTCGGGGTGGTTCGGGATGATGCGGTTCTCCATGATTATTTCCGCCAACGACGCCGGCGCTTACACGGGGCCCCTGGCGCCTATCGCGTTAAAATCAGCGTCGTGTGCGCCTAGTGCGACCAAGCCTTATTGGAGCCAAGTGTTTATCTGAGGTGTCTGAGCCTCAGTCCTTGCTCAAAGTAATTTTTAAGCATACTCTGCATATCTAATAACCAATTTGGGCAATCTTATTTTTGATTATATTGTTGTGAATCACTTTAGCATTACCTCATATTCTTTAAGCTAACATCCGTTTGGACACCTGTGCTAAGGCGCTTTACAGATAAAAAGTGGTCGCAGTTTCACCTGAAAGGCGAAGCATCAATTGCGATAGCAAACTTGTAGAGAGCTATACGGAGTAATGCTATTAGCTTTATCAGCTGTATAAACTTGGACATGCAGCAGCATCGGCAACACGCAGAACTGTTGTCGACGCCATCGGCGTTTTGCCCGCGTTCGCTCAAAATGCGTGCGGCGTTGGTGACTGTTGCCGGAGCCTGAGATATAAATAGGCACTTGGTGCCGCAGCTAAACGTCGCCTCCCTTCCCTCCCCCTCCCCCACGGCTTCTCGCGCGTCGGAAGAAGGTGCGTTTGCTCTACATATATGGTGATTGTAAAGGAGAAAAGAGACGCCTACTTCTGCAGCCCTTAAGCGAGCACGGCGCAGAACGCGCGTTTGTTCTCCGCCGTGCGTTCACTCCCCGTGAAAGACGCGCCCTTCGCGCCCTTTCACTCGCACATACAGCGTTCGGCGCGCGGCGACGATTTCTTCTCCAAATGACGTCATACGGAACCTCACGGCGACGGCGACGGCTACGGCGACGGCGACGCCGACGGCAGAAGTCTGCTTTTGAGTGTCCATATAATCGCTATCGCAATAATAGATATAGATCCGCCACCGAGAATTGTTGTTCTATGCATCATTTTGTCCGCGGACGCGATGCGCCAGAACCTATCCATATACACCTTCGCTGCAAAAACAAATGCGGCTGGAAGATAAGAACTGTTTGTGAACGCCTTATAAGGGATTCATATAGCCTTAGATCGTACATCTAACAATCAAATCCGCGTAACAGAAGAAGGGATCCCAGCTTCCGGATGTAAAACTTCATTTGCTACAAATTTACGTAGCCCTAAACATTGTCGTAAGGCTGCCTCTCCAGAAGAACAAGAGGGCGAAGTTTATATGCAGGAGTGAGTGAGTGAGTGAAATAACTTTATTGAGGTCCAGAGAAGACGCAGGGGACACCCCGCGCCACCCGGCTAGTCCCACGTAGGGACCGGCAAGCCGAGCTTGACGGCCCGATCGCGGGCACTCTGGACGGCCAGGGTTTGGTCGCTGAGTTCGGGGCTGCCCAAAAGCGCAGCCCACCTATCCTCGCTGAAGGCGGAGCCGATGGCTTCACACTCCCACAACACATGGTTAAATGTTGCCGTTAGTCCACAGGCAGGGCAGTCCGCACTGGGATACCTTTCAGGGTATATAGCGTGAAGAACCGCAAGGTTAGGATGCAGGAGCTCCAGTGTACAACATACACCCAAATTCCAATACCGGGCGAACATACATACATACATACTACATACATACATACATACATACATACATACATACATACATACATACATACATACATACATACATACATACATACATACATACATACATACATACATACATACATACATACATACATACATACATACATACATACATACATACATACATACATACATACATACATACATACATACATACATACATACATACATACGCCTTTATTTCAGCAGCTCACAACTTAATACACATTTCGTGCCAACATAAGCGCAAGTCGCTTGTGGCCGGGTCACGGTATACATGAGGTGCTAGCTCGCTGCTTACAAGACAGAAGTGCAACACATATTATACATGTGGCAACAGCTTCGAAAGAACACTATATATTTTACTGTGTTAGTAGCGTGAAAAAAAAACTAAAAATTTTTCCCGGTATTTATTCCGGAAGATGGCAAAAAATGACAACTATATATATAAAAAGAACACAATCTTTTTGTTTATAAGACAATAGTGAAAATAATGATAGGAACTGTTTAAAAAAACGTACGCACAGAATACGTGTAAAATATTTTGATGATGAAGTAACCATGCTTTAATTTGTTGCTTGGCTTCTTTTGGGGAATGCTGTTGAATTATTTCTTTCGGCAACTGGTTAAAATAAAAAGGAACGTAATATTCTCGACACTTTTTACAGTAGTTGGTATATATACGCGGTAACTGATAAAGGTAGGTTTTTCTTAGCGCTTTGGGTTTACTCTGTATTATTTTGTGACGATTCGAGAAAATATTACAAAGTAGTATCACTTGTACAAACAGATCCGAAAAGGACTCAACACCTGCAATATTACTCCTTGCGTCTTTGTCTGAACAGTCATGAGCAGTACCATACAGAACATGCATGCGGCATATTCATAACAGCATTATTCGCATTCCTGATGGACTATTGCTCAGCCTACGTAGCAAACCAACCGCACGAACCCTTTGCTGCAATATTGTTACCGACAGTTACGACAACCGTTTCTAACACAACTGATTTATTCTGGGCGAACCTGTGCCCGTGAACTCCAGAGACTCAACACTCAACAAAAACGCCTGCGAGCGTCGCCTCTTCGAACGTTGTTCTCTTCTCTGTCGGCTCCTGTCGCGTGCCATTCATCCGATCCTCCAGCACGAGCCACCGGTCTGTCAGCACGTGGTGTGGGTACTTGTGGTGCAGCGTTGCCTTGCGGTGCCCTGCCTGACGCTTGTGTTGTGGCGGTTCTTTGAGACACAGCTGTGATGCGGCGGGCGTCTTTTCGTTCGCAGTATGCTGGCGGCAATATAGCCAATGTGCTCCTTCCAAGACAGAGAACCGTCATATATCATGCCAAGATACTTGGTAGTCTCTACTTGAGGGATAATATCTAGATGATGGTGGAGAGAAGCATATATGGGGTCCTTTAATGGAAATGCGAGTACAGAACATTTGTGCACGTTGTGTAATATTTTATAAAGCTTTTGGATGTCATTTGCTGACGAGAAAAACGCTATGCCATCAGCATACTCGTCAGTATGTACATCATCATAGCATGGGATGGTGCTCAGTAGAATATTAAATAAGATTGGCGAAAGTACTGCCCAACGCCTCTTGTCAGTGCATTCGTAGCCAAAGAAATGCCGCTTTGGAAGCGATAAAATTATTTGTTCCTTAAAAAATCTGCAATCTATGCTTCAAGGTATTTTGGAAAGTTAATCTTTCGAAGCTGATTGAGAAATGTCACATACTCAACACTGTCAAATGCTTTTGAAATGTCTAGAGTGACTAATGCCGTATACTGCCTTTGGCGCCGTGCCAACTGAAAACGGCCTTCAAGGCCTGTCATATTGAGCACTGTGATCTGAAACCAATTTGTTTCGGACTCGAACTCAGGATCGATCGCTTATTAAGAATTTTTATCTCAGTAATATTATTGCGATAGCAATTATATGGACACTCAAAAGCAGATTTCTGCCGTCGGCGTCGCCGTCGCCGTCGCTGTCGTCGTCGCCGCGCGCCGAACGCTGTATGTGCGAGTGAAAGGGCGCGAGGGACGCGCGCTTTCACGGGGAGTGAACGCACGGCGGAGAACAAACGCGCGTTCTGCTCTGTGCTCCCTTAAGGGCTGCAGAAGTAGGCGTCTCTTTCCTCCTCTACAATCACCATATATGTAGAGCAAACGTGCCTTCTTCCGACGCACGAAAGGCCGTGGGGGGAGGGGGAGGGAAGGGAGGCGACGTTTAGCTGCGGCACCAAGTGCCTATTTATATCAGAGGCTCCGGCAACAGTCACCAACGCCGCACGCATTTTGAGCGAACGCGGGCAAAACGCCGACGGCGTCGACAACAGTTCTGCGTGTTGCCGGTGCTGCTGCATGTCCAAGTTTATACAGCTGATAAAGCTGCTATCATTACTCCGTATAGCTCTCTTCAAATTTGCTATCGCAATTGATGCTTCACCTTTCAGGTGAAACTGCGACAACTTTTTTACAACTCTGTCAATCAATTTGACGAAATTTGAAGTTAAGGCGATGTGCTTAATATTGTCTAACACATAACCGTCACCCGGATTTTTAAGCAAGGACAATTTTCCACTCCGATAGAAGCCATGCACGTCTGACGGAATAATTGATGATGTCTAATAAATAATCGTGTGATTCTTTATATAAAATTTTCAACATGGACGAAGTGATTCCTTCGGGGCCCGGAGCCGCTGATGGAAAGCTTAGTAAAACATCTGATAATCAGACTTGAAGATTTAAGTAAAATCTTCCCGAGTTGATGATAGCAATGGAGCTAATGGAGGTCGGGAAGAAAACCGACGTTCTAACCCTCTAGGGATTACCTACAGAGAATCCGTTACTTCTTCGGGAGACAAAACAGCCGATTCTGCATTTATCGGCCGCGGAACCATTTTCTTGGTGCTCAGAAAGCTATACAGTGCGCGTTTATTATGCAATTTAGAAGGAAATTCAAAAATCGGGATCTCGTACTTATGCTTTGCCTGCAACTCTGTGCGTCTAAAAGTACCTGCATAGAATTTATAATCCATGCAGTTTTGAGGGCATTCATTATGTAACACTTTCTTCCAAGCTGCCTTCCTTCGCCTGTATTCACGCGAACAATCATCATTCCACCAAGGAGAAGAACTCGTCTTAATTGATTGTACCATTAATTCACAATTTTTCCGGGAAGTTTTTAATACATACCAAATTCTCAATGCTTTCGATTTGAGCGATGGAGTCAGTATTAGTCAGTGAAGCCAATGAGGATGGCAAGGAATTTAGAAATTTACTGCAATTTATGAAAGTACGCGCATTAGAAAGTGAAGAGGTTATTGGACGTATACCTCGTAATATCTTCTTTCTGGGGTTTTACGTGCCAAAACCAGTTCTGATTATGAGGCACGCCGTAGTGGAGGGCTCCGGAATAATTTCGACCACCTGGGGTTCTTTAACGTGCACTACAACGCAAGCACACGGGCGTTTTTGCATTTCGCCTCCATCGAAATGCGGCCGCCGGGGCCGGGATTCGATCCCGCGACCTCGGGCTCAGCAATACCTCGTAATATCAAAAATGACTGTATGTGGTTGCTATTTGTGGCATAATCAACACTCGACCAGGCGGACAGGGTGAAGCTTGAGCTTGCAAAAGTCAAGTCTAGGGCCCAAGCAGCCTGACCTCTAACGAAAGTAGGTCGTCCTGAATTGGCACATGCAAGATTGTTGTCCTGGAACCAATCCCACCTACCAACCGTGTATTCTGAAATTTCATCGTTTCATTCTGTTTTTGACAGCACTTCGTCGTATTCCTCTTTAGATATGTGGCTCAGTCATGGCCAGGATTACGGGACATGCACACGTCGCGCCATCTTTCGGAGGCGTCCGTGCGACCGACCGTAATTGAATAAGGAAAAGGCGAAACAAAATTATATATCCACGTTCTCTATCCTGACGCGCACCCCAGCGACACGTGCCCCCCATGCGGATACGCGGCGAAACTCGCACACATGCTCTGGGAGTGTAGAAACGCTCATCCCGACTCTACCTCGGACAAGTGGGAGAAGTCCCTCAGAAGCTCGCTTCTCGCCGACCCGCAATGGGCCGTCCAGCAGGCCCACGAAGCGGCCGCCAGGTATTCCCTGTCGGTCCCTACTTGGGAGACGCCCGCTACTCGCTAAGCGCGTCCTGCAGGACCTCAATAAAGTTTTTCCAGTCCAATCCAATCTCACGAATAAAATTTATTACCTAAAATTACTCCCGGTTAAACATACTATAGACTCACTGAGACATTCTGGTGAAATTTGTCGGGATATGGGTGGATGCCAACGGCCCTCTGCCTCGACACACCGAGCCCCGCGGTTGGCGCATGCCTGCGCATCAACCGCGGTCCGGTACAAGCTCGAGGAAACAATAGACGACAACCACGTGTACACTCGGAAAGCATTTATTACGACTGTAAACTAACACTTCGAGCAGGCCAGCTAGCTATAGTTGACATCGCTGAGGGTTCTCTCGAAGAGAAAATACACTAGGTAAAGAAGGGCTTCCGACTTGCCAACTGGGGAATACAGGGGGGGGGGGGGGGGGGGGGGGGGGGGCGTTTGCCGCGGCAAGAACGCGGTTGACTAACCACGTGCGGGAATACGGGAGCGGCGGCGGAGACTTCCGCCATCGCCGCTTGCTGGGGACCAAAGAGACCCGGGCGATATCAGCGGGATCTCACGTGACCCACCCGGTGGCGCTGATAGCACTTGCGATTCCCGCGCGCCGCCCGCGGAAGGAAAGTTTCCCCTCTCCCAACTCTCCCTGGCACGCATGCGCTTGACGCGACGTTCGCTGCCCGTGCGGCGGTTATGGGACCTGAGGATTCCCACAAATTACAGTAGCTTGCTGCAGAGCACGCAGGTTCCCAGAACGTTTGAATATTTCACAACAGAGCCGGTGGCCAAAAGACAAAACCATACCGGATCAAAATACTCGCAACAAGATCAGGCACGTGTATGCTGCTGCAAAAATCCAGACCCCTCCGCACATTCTAATGGGATGCGAAGTAATTCACCCAGTGATACCCGTAGGTAACGTACACTTTCCTGGGAATTAAAGTGGACGGAAGCATCAAACGGTCAGCAGTCGAGAGAAGCAAGATACGTTCGGCGTAGTGCTGGAAAAAAATTCAGGGAAGAGATTGATACGACCTTATCCATGACGGGCATAGGTAGTGGTGCAAAGAAGACAGTGAAGTTTTGAGGAAGAGAAAAAAGGTTAAGCAGGTGTATACAAAAATGCTAGAAGGAAAAGCATGCATAGCATACCTAATGAACTCAAGTAGGCTAGGTGACTATTTCACCCCCCCCCTTTTTTTTTAAAGGGAATGCTTATAAATTAGCACCATCATCACCATCGCAACCGAAATTCTTGCAATGTTAATGTTATAGAGCGCTTCAGCAGGCGGTCGTGCTATAGAAATGTCGGCACAAGTACCACGTGGCAACCCAACGAAAAAGAAAAAATAAGAACCCAACATTCATGGCCATCTAAAAGCACGAAATTAAGTTACTATGCAGAACCATCAGCCGGGAAGACAGTCCGTCGCGGTGACAGGAAAGCCGGTACAACATGACCTCCGAGATCGGCCGGAGCGCGCCGCCCAATTTCGCCATGTGTACCACATGGCGACTTTCACCTCCACGGCGTGGGGTATCATCACCGTCAAAACGACAGCAGCACACCACCAGTAGCGGCAATAGACACCGAAAACGAAGCTGATATGATATAGAAACCTCATTTTAAACGCCCCAACTGAATACATTTTAAGTAGTCTAGCAACTTACTATCATGAAAAAATTGTCACCCACCGGTAGCGCAAAGCTGAAATATATATATATATATATATATATATATATATATATATATATACTGGTTTCACATAAACAAAGCTTAGAATATGAATAAAACTTAGTCCTGGCGCGGAATCTTATAAAGGTTGGGAAAGCGAACCGTTGTGCTCACTTTGCTTCACGCGATTGGTCAGAATTGTGCGTGCGTCACCGGCTGTCAGAGAGCATGCGGCGACACCGCAAATTATGAGTAGGTCACGCATCTGTCAATCACTTTCCAAGCGAACCCATCTTGGGCTAAGAGCGGAACCGGCGAAGAGGTAGTTCGCTTTGGGTTCGGTTGCTGTGGTTGGCTGTTGGCCTGTGACCATGGCCGCGCACGCAGGCCGCGCTGCCCCACAAAACGCGCCGTGCGTTCGTATAGCTTCGGAGGCTATGACTTGCCCTTGACTGCTTAGCGTTGCTCTTTCGGTGTCGATGACGGCTAGAGGTGCGATATCCTTTCGAAGAGGTGACGGAAAATTATTTGCACCATCAATGTCGGCTTTATAAGCAGACTGCTTGCTGGCTGCGCTGCGAACTGGAGCAGACTAGTGTACCAGCGTGCCAGTGGCCACTCCACGGAGGGGAAGGAATTGCTTGCAGCGGTTACTTGCCACCGGCGTGCCGCGTCCAGGGGTCTGTCGGAAAAGCATATATCGAAATGGCCCAGATCTCTGTCGATGACACTGTTCGCGAAGTTGCTCTCGCAATTACTGCCGTTGGCCGCTAGAAGGGCTGGGTCAGCTTTCATGTGGCCCCTGCTGCCAAAGCCAACGCCAAGGCGTCATTTGCATGGCGTCATCCCCAAATTGGCGTCATTCTGGAAATTATTTCCAAGTGCGTACGCCTTGCAAACTCACCGACTGCAATTCGTTAATTGCAGTATGTGCCGTAAATTAACTAATTCGACATAATTTGTAGATTTTCGGTAATTAATTGAATATGTGTTTCGATTTCTCGTGCGAGTAACGTCCGCCTCTCCGAATAACCCAGCTCAAGGACTAGAATTATGTTATCTGCAACGGGCTATTTTTAAACGTTCCATAAAACTTATCACCCTCTATACGTGATCTATATACACGTATCTTTCCGATCGTAACACCCGAATAGTATTTTTAGGGCTGAATAATATACAGCTTTGTATTAAATTACATTGCATATTTGGCGATGAGCAACACGAGAACAAGGTGAAAGCTGGAGCCAACGTTTCGACAAGTGGACTTGCCTTCGAAACGTTGGCTCCAGCTCTCACCTCGTTCTTGTTTTGCTCATCGTCTTGAATTTTTGTCTCCCACCTTCCCCGTGTTCTCCCTGGATTGCTTATTTGGCCACATATTCAAAGAACGTACGCTCGCGTCCATTACAATTAGTCTTTAAGTCTAAGGGCCCATTCACACTTGCGACTAGGCGAGGTCGCGCGACCGATTGCGACTGGCGACCAGAAAGCTACTTAAGACGAACGATGTTCACACTCACAAATGCGACTGACGAGTCGCTAAACCGCAATGTCTCACGATATACCGTTCACGTCTGCTTGAAATGTCATCGCCGCGTAAAATAAGCGTCAGCGTATACGGACGTCCTGTCCATTCGCATCTGATTGGTTCAATTGTTCTGCGACTGCGGTCGCGCGACTGAAAAATCGAGCAGTGATCGACTGGCCCGAAACGGCCGCATTTCGAGAAAAGCGACCATTTGCGACTGCTTGCGACTGGTCGCTTTGCGACTAATTTGGTCGCGTTACCTCACCTAGTCGCAAGTGTGAATGGGCCCTAAATGACAAACGAGTAAAGGGAGCCGAGAGGAGGTCCGCTATGACAGATATTAGCCGACAAATTGAAACAGCGCTTCCATGGCTCGATAGCGATTGTTACTTCGGACATTGATGCCATGCGCTCACCTATGGACAACTTCTCAGTTTTTCCGTGGCCCCATCGGGAACGCCTCCCTCTAGCCTCAGCAACTATGAAGCGCTGCTGTGAATAGAGGGCCCAGACATAAGCATCGCGGTATTGAGTTACCGCAATCTTGTGAGCAAGGTGTTCGTACGTTAGAACGCTGTCCTTCTCTCCAGAGTGCACATCAACCAAGTTTTTAAATTAAATTATGGGGTTTCACGTGCCGAAACCATTATCTGATTAGGAGACACAACCTGAGGTTCTTTAACTTCACCTAAATCTAAGTACACGGGTGTTGTCTGCATTTCGCCTCCTATCGATCCCGCGACCTCGTGCTTAGCAGCCCAACACCATAACCGCTAAGTAACCATGGCGGGTCCGAGTGAGTTTTTAGTGTCACTGCAGATGACGAGCGAGGTAACAATTCTCAGCGTTCGCATGCACCGGCACTCCACGCTTTTGGTCTCAGATGCCATGCGTGGACTACTCGGCATCCCATCAGAGGGCGCAGCGTGTCGGGATCGAATCCCGGCCACGGCGGCCGCATTTCGATGGGGGCGAAATGCGAAAACACCCGTGTACTTAGATTTACGCGCACGCTAAAGAACCCCAGGTGGTTATTATTTTTTATTTTTTTTTGAGAGGAGCCCGTCTGCCGCATGACGCGTTTCTCGACGCGCATTTCGGAGGCCACGCGCAGGTTTCGCCGCGGCAGCGCTAGATGGCGCCGAGTTGCTCTTGGGGAAGCGCGAAAGAGAAGTCCCGCTGCAGTGCACGCCTCATATTTAACTCGATTCGGATGGTGGCAATAAACTGTGTCGCTATATTGATTCAATGCTAAACAAAGCACAGTAGCCCGATGCGCTACCCATTCGACCTTACCGAGTGGTCCCGGTAGGCGGAAAAACGGTTAGATTTCTTCTTCCTTCTGGGGTTTTACGTGCCAAAACCAGTTCTGATTATGAGGCACGCCGTAGTGGAGGGTTCCGGATTAATTTTGACCACCTGGGGTTCTTTAACGTGCACTACAACGCAAGCACACGGGCGTTTTTGCATTTAGCCTCCATCGAAATGCGGCCGCCGCGGCCGGGATTCGATCCCGCGACCTCGTGGTCAGCAGCACAACGCCTTGGCTGACTGAGCCACCACGGCGGGTCCCATACATACAAACTATATAGGGACCGAGGTTAGGTCCACTACAACAAAGTGTGAGTCGGCGAGAGAAAGACCTGAGAACCGTTCGGACCGATGGCCGGAGCAGAAGCAGCTCTCTTTTATTCTTCCTTTTTTTCTAATCTCAAAGCTTGCAGCAAGAAGCACGGGACACACGCGCCGGAGCGCGCTATATGTAAAAGGCGACCGAGGATTATGAATGTTCGTCATGAGATGAGATGACTGTTCGTCATGAGAGAGTCTGCCAATGCTTTTGTCATTAAAGTGCGTTGTCTTGTATTATCATCTCCGCCGCCTTGTTGCCGATCATCATGCTCGGCGCGTTAGTGTTGCCGCTCACGATATCGGGCATCACGGAGGCGTCGGCCACTCGCAGTCCTGTCACGTTGCCTCGAACCCTGCGTAGAAGAACCGAAGGTCAATGTCATGGCCAAGTTTTGAAAGCACCTAACTCTTTTCACCTCTGGTATTTTTTATGATGCTTTTGTTGCATTGATTGCTATTAGGTTAGAACTATTAAAAAATCAGGAGTAGGCCATCCAGCGGGCCAGGGCCATTGCCGAGGATCTCGAAAAATTTTTCTCCGGCGATGGACCCCTGGCAGCCTAGCCCCGTGCACCAACAGCCATACCCGTTGGACAAATAAAGTTTATTCCTATCCTATCCTATAAAAAATATAACTTCGAGGGCCCGTGAAAGAGCGGAGAGGCTTGGCCTCCCGATTCCGACATGGGAGCAGCCAGCGGCGAGCCGGGGGCCCCAGCGGGTCTCCACCGGCTAGTCCCTCAGGACCTCAATAAAAGTTCATTGTCTGTCTGTCTGTCGATGGCGTTTTGTTGACTAAGTTCACATTTTTACAGTATCGATTGCAGCACTAGCTACATATCTGCTTCATCTTGAAATAAAACAGCGCGCGATAACGAAGACGTATAGAACAAGAGACACAGGCCGCAAGCGCTGACTCGCAACTGAAGGGTTTATTGAATCGTTCACACATGACATGAACTTGCCGCAGCCTTCTCAATCAGTCGAAGTTAGGAAAATATCTGCTGCCGAAAGGTAAATTTCTTGTCATGCAAACCAAGTAAAGTTCGCCTATCACGGTTTTCTTTTTCATTGCCCATATGGTAGGCTTCTATCGCTTCTTCCGGGATTTATGCCTGAATAGTAAGTATCACAGTGCCCTCAAAAAGCGGTAAGCAACCACACGATCGGTAGCGCAAGGCTAGATTAGTGGACGCTGCATTCTTTACCGAAGCACTATGCTCTCTCAGTCGTACATTAGAGCAGCGTCCTGTCTGTCCTAGGTACGTTTTCCCACATGATCAATAAATATTGTACACTACACCACTATCACAAGGCACAAACTTTTGCGCATGCTTGATTCGACACATGTCTTGAGCTGGCTCGCTGTGTCGAGTAGTCCGGTTGCTAACAGTAGGGCACATCCTGCTTACTTTATTTCGGGCAGAAAAAACAACGTTGACACCATACCGCTTTGTGACCTCGTTTCCGACCTTGTTCTGTCCGGCCTCGTTTTTGTGCGTGGTTTTATTTCAAGATTAAGCATTACGAACTCGCTAAGTCGCAGCTTTATTGCTACATATCTGCTTGGTCGTTCCGCTGGGATAGGAGAATGTGATGTTTATGCCACATAAAGAAAACGCCATCCGTCAGAGCCCCACCTGCGAAGGATGCCTTTGTTCTGCGTCCGAGGCTTGTTTAAACAAGGGAAGATGTATTTTCTATCTCTGTCTCTCTCTCTCTCTCTCTCTCTCTCTCTCTTCTCTGGAAGCCGGATGCTCTGTCTGCTGCCGAGATCGTTATCTTATAACAAATAATTTTGTTGGCATTTGGAGCGTACATTTTAGCGCTATGATTCTATTTTTTTATCAATTAGATAATTTGCTTATGCTTTTATGGATTAACGGGTATTTGAGATGCTTATTAAGTACTCTACACTGGCTTAGTGGATTATATTCTTCACTCACGCGCTCGTTATAACAGTGTTTATTTTTTCTAACTGACTTCTGACGTTCATTATAACACGACTTCAATGCGAAACCAAATCAACGCAGTCATATATTTCCCCGGATTGAGACACTGCAAATTGACACCAAGCCGAGCTTCTTTTTTACAGGGCGCCAGTTACAAAGCTTGGCACACGTTCTTAGCTTATCGTTAATGCAAAGCACAACGTACACGTGCACATGAGTGTCGAGCAGGATATCTTGAAACTAGGTAAGGAGCCCTACCTTGACCAAACCGCTCACAGGGAAGGTGGACATGTTAATCCTCATTTACAGTTGTCAGCTAACCAGTGTCAACATGTTTTCGGCTGTTGAGTAGGGCACGCTCTAAGCAAAGCGACTTCCTGCCGTCTGAAAAAGAATACAGTTGAACCCGTATATATCTAATCTGAAGGGGACCACGAAAAAATCGATATATAGGTAATTCGATGTATAAAACAAAATTTCATGCAAACATTCTCAAGGGGACTTTACTGCTGTTCGTTATACACAATAACTCGTTATAGGTGGGTTTGATATATCCGGGTTCGACAGTATTCGTGATATTTTCCACAGGCAATCTCTGCTCAGAGTGTGACACTCTTTTTCTGTCGTGTGCCGCAGTACATGAATGGTTCTCCAATACATGTTACCCATTTCAATGGCTTACGGAGCAACCGCGTGCTAGAAGCGCTCAAAGGCGCTTATGAGCTTTAAGGATTTCGATATCCCTGATCACTTCTTACGAGTCAGGGTCATGCCTGAGCGGTATAGGCCAGGACATATGTTGGTGGATTCTAGGTAATCTCAAGTTGCGACAGTACTCTCATCTATTCATGTAGGACCACATGTGCGATCTCCCAAGAGTCTTATATTGGTATACTGACCTGAGCCTTTCGTCCAGGACCGCTTCCGTATGTGAACCCATCGGCACGCTGCAGCAGGTGTGCCAGGATGGATACGCCCAATGGCGGAAAAGGCACTCGATGTACCCCAAACTCCACTGGTGGCCTGCCTCAGCACACGGTGAAAAGGTGACGCCCCAAGGCTTGGCGCCGATGCTCTTCATCGCGTTTGTGCTGAGCATCGAGTCGATGAAGACCCTCGTACCTACGAGCAAGTTCACACCCAACTGTTACTCTGTGAACCGAACCGGTATCAAGATTTCAAGTAACTCAGCTTTTTGGTTGCGCTCCCGAGCAGCCCTCACCAAATACAGGCGCAAACGGGAGCCGTTCACGCAGGAACGAAATGTTATTTAATAGTTAACATTTTAAAACAAGAACTTCGTGACATTAGAAATAAAGTTGAGGTAATTTCCAGAAACTTGGTGAAAACGGCAATTCTCCTCAAGCACTGGACAGTCAGTTATCCTTGGCCACGGCGGGGCGCCGGGCCACACGCGTCACTGCTGGCTCGAAGCAGACGACCCCTGGATCTTGAGTTCGGTCGACTTATCAAGCATTGGCTACGCATGCGCCAAGGTGCGCAGAATACCATGTGATCAGTTTGCCACTGTCATAGGTGTTGCGTCATGAAGTGGTGGCTTGTTATCAATTGTGGCGAGCAACCGACGGGACCTGGGCCATACCCACAGATTCCAAAACGACTTGGAACGCAAACTTCAGTCACGCTGCAAGCTGTTCGCTTTATCGACTCAGCTGATATTCCACAATTAATTGTGCGGGACGCAGGCTTCAATTTACCTAAAGCCGCTTGTCGCAATGCTCCTTTACGCCCATCATTTGTATGTGCGATCTATACGTTCTCCTCCTGTCTTCCGCTTCTCTTCTCGCTGAATTCTCATTCCTGCTTCCTCTCGTCGAGAGTATCAGACGTGGTTGTTTTCTGGTCACCTTCCCTGCTTCTTTTCTCACCATCACTACGTGCGTCAGCGCCGTCCGATATTGCATTCCGCCATGCTGCAGTGCCCAGCCGAGCCATAGAAACTAAGTGTTATTTCACTACGAACGACGAACAACGGAATAGCGTAGACTTTGAGGCGAACAGCGCGAAACATACCTTATACGACGGCAAAGAAGACGGACACGCCACTGTCCACCTTCCTTGCTTTCGTATGAAGTCTTTCCGCGCTGCTCGCCTCAAGACTGAAAAATATCAACTCGCACGGCAAACCATTCTTCCTGCTATATAGACGACGAAAGATCTTAGATGAGCTACCGGAGAATCCCCACACCACAGCCTTCAAGCCGTTACGGTAGCACTCTGTGTAGGTGGTGATGATGTTGCTACAGGCGGGGTTAGCCTGGCAAACCTGGCCAGCAATTGTTCCGCATGAGCGCCTCCTCTCTGCATATCATGTGCATATCATTTTCCCCATTCCACCTCCCAAAGAATAACGCCAAAGAATAATTGAGAAGAATTAAAAAAACATCAATTGGACAAGTTCATGTCCGTGTCCTTTCGCGCTTACCAGCTTGCAGTAGGAATAGCGACGCCGCCGCAATATGTCGTCTCGTATAATATATGGATCAGAATTCACTTATGACCCCCCAAAAATTCGCAGTATCGCCCGAAAGGCGAAGCAACGATTGCGATAGCAAACTCGTAGACAGCTATACGAAGTAAGGATAGTAGTTTTATCGGCCGTAAAAACTTGTAGACATAGGCATAAAAACTAAATTAACAAGCATGGTTTCGCGCACTCACAACCAAACATGAACGCATCTCACTCGATGACCGCGGAAACACGCTGTCGAAATGCTGTAGCGAGTAAGCGCGGCAGCAGCAGCAAGCGAATTGAGCCTTCGTCCCGCCGCTACGCATCAACGCAAACTAAGGCGCGAAAACACAGCGCAGGAAGGAAGGACTCTGCCCCCGCCGCCGTTGGCTTTCAAGTAGAGTGTACTAAAATCACTCCACTTTCAAGGTACAGCCGCCCGGGCGGAAGCGCACAGCGTAGTACGCGGCCTTCCCCCTACCTACCCTCCCCCTGGAGCCTTGCGGACCGGCGGGCGCGCGCGGTCGCTCGGGCGGCGCACAATAAAGATGCGCCCCCCCCCCCCCCCCCCCCCACTGCCTACTCTCTCTCCGGAGCGTTGTGCCCAACTGGAAGACGGAACGCTTCCGTGCCGCTTCCCACTCTTGCATGCGCGAGTTTGAGCCGCGATCGATGGCCCACCCTCGCACGCTTTCACTCGCACGTAGAGCATACGGCGTGCGGCGACGATTTTATCGCCCGTGGACTTTATACAGAACCTCACGGCGATGGCACAAATGCGCCTGGAGTGTCCATGTAATTGCTATGGAAATAAGAAGGGGTTGACCCGCCGTGGCAGCTGAGTGACTATGGCGTGGAGCGGCGTAGCTCGAGGTCGCGAGCTCAATCCCGGCAGTGGCGGCCGTGTTTTGCATATCGCAAAAAAAAGGCTTAGATGAATACTAAAGAGCCCCAGGCGGTCAAAATTAATCCGGGGTTTCCCTCCTATTGCGTGCCGCATAGTCAGATGGTGATTTTCGCAAGTAAAACCCCACACTTTACTTAAATAATGATCAGCAAGAGTTTCAGAAAAAGGCATGTATAATCAAAACGAAATTACACTTGACTGGTAATGTTAAAGGGTAATATGCACAGACGCGCAGGTGTTGTACGTGTGCTTTATTTTGGAACTTAAGAAATGTCCACTCTGCCTAAATAAATAAATAAAATACGGAAACGAAAGCAACACAATTTTAGCACGTTTACTTCACTAACACATTTTGAGTGCTCGCCAGCAAAGAAAATCGAGGCCTGCTGAGCGCGTCATTTGGTTTCAAGGTCCCAGCACACATGGAGGTCACCAAGTTTTTTTTTTTTACCTTGAGCAGCAACTTTAATGTCCTCTGGGTGTTGAAAAATGCCGGGGTTGATATCCGGGTATTCATTCGGATCCGTGGAACGCAGAGTAATGTGTCCACGTGATTTCGGCCTATTATTAGTAATGGACACTCGGAATCCCGGTTCATTGAGCCTTGGGCCGTAGTAGCTATCATAATCCTGCACACAAATAAAATCGATAATTAAATAAAAATACTGAAATCCCTGTAAAAACACTCATGTCTTTAATTTAGCCAGGTTTTGGTTTGATCCTATATTCTTGTACCAATAATTATAATCCCGTGACCTGAAGGTATTATAGAGAGGAGTAAGGCACATTTGCCTGATAGAAATTTAAGGATTGTATCCAGAAAGATTCCAGCAATAAAGACTGGAGCCTCGTTCCCTTGCTTCTCATATTTATTTCGTGTTCTTCAAACTAAAGAGCCACCCATTTCATTGGCATGCCTAGTCAAGGATTCTTAACTGCTTTCGTTGTCTAGGTCTGAAGTCTCTAATGCGACTACGCCTTACTGCCTTCAATTTCTTAAATGAAGTAAGATCATCACCTCTGGCAAAATGCCTAAGTTGAGTTGCTGAGCCCTGTCTGCTTCCGTGGCTGGTGAACTCGAAGTGAGAGTCACTTCAATATCGGGTATGTCGGAATCAGCCGCGTTCTCGGAGCTTAAGAACTGGAGAGCTTCGATGCCTGCCGGGATTGAAATAGTACCTGGCAGAGACAGTGGGTACAAAGAAAGATTATTATTCCCTGGCCCGACTGCTTGTTCGCAGTGGTGCTAACGCCTCAACAAAAGTGTTTCAAGCAAGCCGTAAACAGCAGAACAATGCCAAAACATTCGAAACAAGCGCCGAGCAGCGGGAAAGCTATAAGTTGAATCACGATGAGATGTTACCCAGTGAGAACACGTGCAGGTAGTGGAGTACCAATGGAATAATTAAACTTTAAGCAGCTGAGGCATACAAGAAGCGAATGCGTATATCTAGCATGTACAGAATTCAAGGGGCACTTACGTAGTTTTCCCTACGTGGATTAAAGCGAAAGCATTGCGACCACCAAAGGTCGAGAGTACGAATCCCGCCAAAGCTCGTGGGTTCGAGTGCCTAAGTAACTCGATCTTTATTTCCTGTGCCTTAACTAACTTCGTCTTAATTAACACCAAAGGTCGTGGGTTTGACTTACACCAAATTTCCTGGGTTCGAGTGCCTTAATTAACTATATCTTAATTAAATCTGTCTTAATTAACTTCGCCTTAAGACCAGTGGTTGTGGGTTCGACTCCCACCAATGGTCGTGGGTTCGAGTGCCGTAATGAGCTTTGTCTTAATTAAACCAGCCATCGTGAACTCTGCACTAATTATCTTTGCCTTAATTGACGTCATCAACTGCTTCGTTTGGCTCACTTGGAGTTTTTGGGCGTGGTCATGCCAACGCCGGATTTTCCGACTCATTATTCATATAATGTCTTCGCATTAATATTTGCCCCCCCCCCCCGCACACACAAACATAAAAACAAACACACACAGCGCCCAGAAACACACATAAACGCGCACACACGCACATGCTCGTATCTAGTTCGCACAAGCGAACAAGAAGAGAGCAGGTAAAGCAAAAAGCTACATTTTACAAGTGCTAAAAGTGAAAAGTGAATCGGTAGAGGGTACGAAGGTGCGTGGGGGTATGTAATGACTCAGGCAGGAAGGTAGTTCAAGTTTGCAGCTGCTTGTGGAAAGCGACTGGTACATCATTTGCTCTTATGCAGCATTCCCGTTCTGATGCGGTGAGCTGGATTATAACAGCTTTATTAGAGGATATCCTGCAGTAAAGCTTGTAAAATAGAGTCGAGTTCCTTTGCGTCGCTTTTGAACATCAGCTAAATCAATTTAAACAATCTGATGATAGTCACCATATACAAGAATCGAAGTACAGGAGCGTGTTAGCGTTCCTGGAATTTGGCTGCCACTAGAAAGAAGTGGATCCGCGACACCGTAGCCAGCACCCGAACGCCATAGCTATTGATTGTCGATGTGTACAGAGCCGCGCCCCCTTTACGCAAACCATGCAGGCTGGCTCTCTTGATGTTTCCTTCAAGTGCACTAGGTGGAGTATAGCCGCGAAATCTCTAGCTCTCGCAAGCCCCCCTTCCGTATGTACTAGCCCTATATATCTTACCGGATCGGTTGCTATCGTACTCAGCGATGTCCCGTAGACTGAAAGACGGAATGCCCACGTTATCCGTGCTTGTCTGCACGGCCATGGGCAAGAGTGGGTGGTCTTGAAGGCTTCGCCCAACTGCGAGGTCGGCCACCACAGGAATCTGTCCAGTATGCAATGGTGGTGAATGCGAAAACATCTGTGACTCCAACACAATACCATCGTGATGTCTCTCAGATATAACAATGTTTCTGCCCGAAAGGAACCGGAACATATATAACGTTAGAATCCTATTGTATCCGTACTGTCATATGTGTTCCTTTCTGTCTTCAGCCTCTGCGCGGTTAGAACGTTGTAAACAAGATGAACATATATGACTAGGTCAAGATATTGATGCTGCCATTTTCCAGTTGGTCTTCTGCACAAGCGTGAAGAGAGCCCGAGCAAATAATTTTATATGAGACGCATGGCGGCCTAACGTAGATAGCTACCACGACGGAAAGCCATTCATGCGCTTAAGCGGATAGCGAGGAGAGTGGACGCCAAGGATTATGGGGAATGATTTATCCGCTGCTGTGAACAACTTATCTGTCTCACGAGATGATACCTGAACCATTTCGAGGCAGAAAGGAAGCTATTTGCATTGGGCGTACCCTGACAGCGTCCCTCTCAAGGACTGACCGAACTTAATGCCGCTGCTAAGCCCCGGCTGTACATCCAGAATCGGCGTGTTCAGCATGACATTGGAAACACGCTTTCTCGGCGGCAGGGTCGAAAATCTGACTCTTGTCTCTGCTTTTCGCTCCCTTATCCCTCTTTCTTTCGTAGCCAGTTCTGTCAGCTTTCGGTATGACTGCTTGATAGCGGCTGTCTAGCAATCTTGGACAAACTCGAGCACAAAGAAGATGCTTGTGCTGCCATGGCACCCCTTTTCAAATATTCAAGTTTGTCGCCACTGATGAGGTGCCACTGCCTGCCATAAAAAAAAAGAAAGGAGCACTGCAGCAACACGATGCATAGCGTTCACCTGTAGGCGCTCGAGGTCCTCCTTGGGGCCCACACCTGAGAGAAGAAGGAGTTGGGCAGATCCCACAGCCCCAGCGGAGACAATAACCTCGAGCCGGGCAGAGACATTCTGCGGTTCGCCGAACCTCGTGAACGCAACACCCACGGCGCGGCTTCCTTCGAAGATCACCTGAAACATGGCAAGCAGCATCATCCAGTACTGAGCTGTCGACGTGGAATTAAGAGTATCCTGAGCTCAACCTACATTCATTTGGGCAGCGCAAGTTAATGACACGCATAGAGAGAGAGAGAGAGAGAGAACTGAAGAAGTGACACACGACATTTCAAGGAAACTATAGATTAGACGACGAGCGCTGAACCTCAACTGACTTAAGCCATTATTACAAATATTCTCGCAAGCGGGAACATTTTACATAAGCGATGAATAAAATCACAGGCCTGCGCGGCACACGCAGCACCGTCACAGCGTAAGCTGGTGGAGCAGCTCAGGAGTAGCTCCAATTTTGGCACCACGCACAACAGGGTGTTCGCGGCAAAGTCGTTTTGACGAGAACGATCTGAACTGTCCGCCCGGCGTCGGCGGCGAGCTGCGGCTTGTAATGCTCTCTGCACAGCAGTCTGCTGAGCCCGATAAAGCCTGATTGTAGCCGCGCACGTAGCTGTGCGATTCGCTTCTTCAGCAGCGATTCGTACCTTGCGAGGAGACGCCATAACGTGTACCGAAGAGATATCCAGAATACGTGGCACAGATGTCACATCCCTTGACCCGTGGCACGGTACGTTGTTGTTGATGATGATGAACATGATTGTTTATTGGGATCTTCAAAACGGGCTGGTGACAAATAGTCACCTAGCCTGCTTGAGTGAACCAGGTCCAGTTACATGGAGCATGTAATTGCTATATGCAACTTACATGTCGGGCACGCTGCGTTTGCAGGTGCCTTACTTAGATGGTGCCGCCATACTGGTGGAGGCTCAGGTCGTGCTGTGCGCCTGCCTAGGGCGCGTTTATAGGGCATTTTTCCGCTGCCTGATAGTAAGCGCTTGCGTGGCTCACTGGTAAAGTATCCGACTCTCGCGCAGTGGGCCTGGGTTCGATCCCGGCAGGGACCGGGTACTTTTTTCGCATTTCCGGCAATAGCGGCTACGGTCACCAGCGGCGGCGGCGGACACCATCGCGAACCGAAATGGCTATTGGAATAAGCCCATAACAGCTTACGCTGTAAAAAATTACCGTAGCTTGCACTGGAGGCGCAATGCTAGAGACAGCGGAGCTTATGGGCACATAACTAGTCCTCGCTTTTGGGCTAGGCTAAGCACTACCAAGTCATCCCCAGCATTTTCGGGAATTTATTTATCGATTAGCTATTGATCCGCTATTGATTGGCTATTGCAAAGTATTGGCCACGTATTTGGGCTAGGCTAAGCACTACCAAATTATCCCCAGCATTTCCCGGAATTTATTGATTATTAATCCATCCCTGCCACAGCTTACCACTGCATGCGTGCAAAGCAATCGTTTAAGTGCTGCAACTCATTTTGTGGCAGTGCCGCTGACAGAGTGCTCACACATTTGTTGGTCATCGCCTGGTTTTGCTCTTGCGCACCACATGCGTGGTGATAAAGGCTGGAGCACATAGCTAAGTCCCGTCTACTTGGTTTGTTCCTTGGCGTGCTTTTAATTTGCGCTGTCCGCATGTATCCAAGCTGTAGCAAACAACTAGCCCGTGATGCCTGGCACCCCTAAACACATCGTCGTGTTTTTCGTGCCACCCGACAGCTTAGTTTCTCCTAAATCTGTTCGCGTTTGATCAAGTTCAGAGTCTGACTAAATTTCGTTTGTTGGGGAACACTAGTGGTGACACCGCACAGACGCCAAGCAAAGCGAGAAATTGAAAGCTTGATGTTTTGGCTCTTACGTGAGAGGTTTGTTCCTAATCAAGAGTATAATGGAAGAGCGTGAGGTTATATGCGACTGATCATGTGGCGCAGGGCCCGACAGTAGATCGGATTAAGATTTTCAGCATTCCTAATCATAAGGAATATAATAGGAATGGGAGTCGAAAAGCAATAACAATTGAATGACATCCAAGAGCTTAAGCTGATAGGTGGCCTTGACCTAAGCTAAGCGCATGAGATAGGTGCCCACAATGGTGTGTGAAAGGAGGGGACGTTCATCATATCCATACAACCAACCATCCACAATCTGTGGAGGAATGGCCGAGTTATTTTCTCCAAAAGACATGGGCATCACTTGTACCTCACCGACAAACGATATACCTACCACCAAGTTTGGAGGTCACGACACGGCTTCCTCACTCGTTGGTAGAATGTGTATCAGTACAGACAACAGACTTGCACAAAAAGCGGTTCGAATAGGACTGGGTGGCCACCAGACGTTATCCCTTTTTGTAAGTTTGTAATTAGCAGGACAACTGCAAGCGAGCACCTTAGTTGCCTGACTGAACGGTGCCACGTGGAGGTTCTCGCGGGTGCCGATGATGGGCTGGATGAAGGCCTTCCAGGCGCTCACGCGCTCGCCCTCCTTGACGTTGGTCTGCAATCGTGAGCAGCCTGCGCGGTTACAAGCGAAAAATATTAGAAAGCGAGCGTGCGCAAGTGTCGTAGCTAAGACAGGGTATTGCTGGTGGATAATTGCTTAGTTGCGGCAACCATTCTAACCCCTCTGTCGCAGAACCTGAAACGTGCTACGTCGCGCCCCCTGCTCTTCCTAGACTTGCTGCACATTTCACTGCACGTTTATTCAACATGCCAAAGTACCGTCTTAAAAATGTCGTGTGTAATAACAAGAGTTTTCAGAAAAAAGAACAAATTTTAACATTCTTCTTCGCTCGACTGTGCCTCCTACACACGAGCGTGCAAGTGATGAGTAATAGTCTGAATAATTATGTGTTTTTATCATTACGTTTTATTCGGAATAAACTCTGTAATGCTACGAGCTAACATCACCCACAGTTGCTGGCTCATGCTCGGTTCATTGGGGGAGAGGGGAGGTCAATTATTTTTCACTCGCTGGAAGGTGGCAACTCACATCGCACTCATTCGGCATGCTGTTAATCTTCGTGCCATTCAAGTTCCCTTGCAAGTACTAGTTCACTTGCCATTCACTTGCCATTCACTTGCCATTCAAGTTCACTTGCAATCTGTTTTTCAGAATAGTAAGATAGTGTCAGCACAAAAAATGGATCCGGCCAAGCGCGGACGCAAAGGACACTAACGCCGCACTCGGTCTTCGCGTGCAACTTCAAAGTGCACCACGTTATGGGAGGCGTTGCACTCTCACGTTTGCGACTGATGGCTATTTACAAACTAACTGTGCTCTTGCAAGGGTTACCGCTCACAGAATCGACGATATTGCTTGCGGGGCAAATGTAACTAGCCGGCCTTGAAGATGTAAATACTGTCCTTAGATAAAATTACCTTTATTCCGCGTTACATTTCTCATCAACCTGATAAAGCCAAGGAGCCACGATTATCTTTAAGGAACAAATCTAGCATTCTTGACCTCTCACACGATTCAGCATATGGACTGCCTGCCTATTCGACCAACCTTCTTGGCCATATTAAGGACACTGCAAGACCACCTGACTGTTTGGGTCCGTTGTAGTCGCCGATGGCATAACCAGCCTGGCAGCACGCCTCTAGGAAGATGTCGCTCAGAGGCGTGCTGGTGTTGGCGTAGTCCACCGGCACCTCACCGCTGGCTGCGTGGTACTCTGCCCCGTTCGAACAAAAAAAAAGAACAGACGGTGGAACTGAATCAAATCGAAAAGAACAGGTCTTTCCTTGAACAAGGTACACTGTATAGATTTCAATCTATGGTCGGGTACAACTTTAGAAGGCAGCGGCATTTGCCCCCTCAGAGGCGGATGCATACGAGCCTCCACCAATGGGCGCGCACTGAAGACTTGCGTCATGAGCCGGACGGCCGGTGTCCCCGTCGACGGAGAACATGGCAGCCCGCGCTTCAAGCGGGGGCGAGTTCGCGTCAGCGGGACTATTTCTTTAGTCGCGGAGGAAATCGGCTACTGCGCTTCGGTCATCTGGGCGGGGCCTCTCCTGTCTTCTTAAATTGTACCCGACTATAGTGCCAATGAAATGACAATTTAACTGACAATCGGCAAGGCCGCTTTTCGGAAGGCCGATGTTCTCGCACAAAATGATATTAACCTGTGGAGCCTTCCTCCACAAAAGAGATGCGAGCGCTGCAATCAGTGTATCGATTACATACATTCTACTTTGAGCAGACAGTGTGCTGGTTGCATGAAACCACGCGAATAATGTCCATTATGGACCGCAGTATGGATATATGACTTGTTTATCCGCATGTCGGACCTCATCAACAGATGTAATGCGCGTCAATGTAGGGCAGCAGGCTGCGACATTCTGCTGTTAATTTTAATTAAAGTCTGGTGTCTTATGCGGCAGAACAAGGATACGATTATCAGGCACTCCGTATAGTGGGGCATTCCGGACTAATTTTGATCACCTGTGGTTCTTTAACGCGCATCCAATGCACGGTACACGGGCGATTTTGCATTTCGCCCCCTCAAAATGTCGCCGCCGTGGCAGGGATTCGATCCCGCGTCCTCGGGCTTAGCAGCGCAACGCCGAAGCGACTACGCCACCACGACGCGTCTTCTTGGAGTCCCGCGCATATGATATTGCAAGCCATTACTCCGAACAGTCCCAATTTCAACTAATTCTGTCTCCGATGTGCCCTCGACATCGTCTGCGCGCAGCGCTGGAGAGTTGGGAAGTACGGTGGCTGTAGAGGTATCCCTCATAACAGCTGTAGTCTGCACGGAAGTCCTTCAGTAAGAGAAATAAAATAAGATCTTGCATAGAAGGAGTCAGTGAGTTGAAGGCGATATGTGCAAAACTTCCAGGACATGGAATAAAAGGGCATAGCTGTTTGAAATTGTTTCAGGAAAGAAATTGGTCTCCAATACACACTGTGAAGGTGGTTGAACAGCGAAGCTGTAAATGACAACTAGAACGATTACCCATTGCGACGTCACTTGATATTATTCACATGGCGACATTCACATGCGCTTTGCCTAATTATTAGCATAAGATGTTTAAACAGTCTTCGACTTAAATGCATTTAACCACACTTTCGCTGCGCCAAAACCATTTGCTAGGCGCATTGTTCTTGTACATACGAAACTGTGGTTACGCCACTCCCTGCTTCGTATGCTACAGTTACTGCTTCCCGCCAACTGCACTTTGTGTAACCGTAATCTTTATCGAGAAACCCTTCGCTATGCGCGAAATCGAGCTTTCTGGTTCTTTTTCTTTCTTTCCCCTGCACGGCCGGTGGCGCCGCTGCCGCTGAGGTGAGCGCCATCTGGTGGTGCTGTAAGGAATCCAGTGGCGCACGCGGCGCGCACCTCCCGCTCATTGGTTGAGTCTTTGCCCACGGACACGACACCTGCAATAGGCACACATAGGTTTAAGCACACTTAAACCAGTTTTGCGAAGTGAAGCGCGGTCGTTTGCAGCGCGCCTTTTCAGCGCAGCATTTTATTGCGATAGCAATTATATGGAAACTTCAACCGGATTTCTGCCGTCGGCGTCGCCGTCGCCGTGAGGTTCCGTATAGATTAAATCTTCGCCGCGCGCCATATGACCGAGCGGAAGCGTGCGGGGACGCGCGCTATCACGCAGAGCGAACGCACTCATGTCCCACGCGCAAGCAAGGAAGCAGGAAGCCAGCGCCGGAGGGAGCGGGGGGGGGGGGGGGGGGGGCGCACTTCTACTCTGCCAACAACCGCGCTCGTCGCTCGTCCGCACCGTCTCTTATCTCCACACGGCTCTGACCTTTATGCACCGTGCATTCGCCGCTCAGTTTCCGTTGAAGCGATAGACCGCACGTACCTTCGCCCGCTGCGGCGTATGCTTGCTGCCAGCGTTTTGACAGTCGTTGTCTGCAGACCCATTACAGAATTACAGACCCATTAGCTTACTTTCAGTATTGTATAAAATATTCACCAAGATAATTTCCAATAGAATCAGGACAACACTTGACTTCAGTCAACCAAGAGAACAGGCTGGCTTCAGGAAGGGATATTCTACGATGGACCATATCCATGCCATCAATCAGGTAATAAAGAAATCTGCAGAGTACAATCAACCTCTCTATATGGCTTTCATAGATTATGAAAGGCATTTGATTCAGTAGGGATACCAGCAGTCATAGAGGCATTGAGAAATGAAGGAGTACAGGAGGCATACGTGAATATCTTCGCAAATATCTACAAGGATTGCACAGCAACCTTGGTTCACCACAAGAAAAGTAGAAAGATACCTATCAAGAAAGGGGTCAGGCAAGGAGACACAATCTCTCCAATGCTATTCACTGCATGCTTAGAAGAAGTATTCAAGCTCTTAAACTGGGAAGGATTAGGAGTGAGGATCGATGGCGAATATCTCAGCAACCTTCGGTTTGCAGATGACATTGTCCTATTGAGCAACAATGGAGAGGAATTACAACAAATGATTGAGGACCTTCATCGAGAAAGTGTAAGATTGGGGTAGAAGATTAATATGCGGATGACATAGATAATGGTCAATAGCCTGGCAAGGGAACAAGAATTCAGGATCGCCAGTCAGCCTCTAGAATCTGTAAAGGAATATGTTTATCTAGGTCAATTACTCACAGGGGACCCTGATCATGAGAAAGAAATTTACAGAAGAATAAAATTAGGTTGGAGTGCATACGGCAGGCATTGCCAAATCCTGACTGGGAGCTTACCACTGTCGTTGAAAAGAAAAGTGTACAATCATTGCATTCTACCAGTGCTAACATACGGGGCAGAAACTTGGAGGTTAACAAAGAAGCTCGAGAACAAGTTAAGGACCGCACAAAGAGCAATGGAACGAAAAATCTTAGGAGTAACGTTAAGAGACAGGAAGAGAGCGGTGTGGATCAGAGAACAAACGGGGGTAGACGATATTCTAGTTGACATTAAGCGGAAGAAATGGAGCTGGGCAGGCCATGTAATGCGTAGGATGGATAGCCGGTGGACCATTAAGGTTACAGAATGGATACCAAGAGAAGGAAAGCGCAGTCGAGGACGGCAGAAAGTCAGGTGGGATGATGAGGTTAGGAAATTCGCAGGCGCAAGTTGGAATACGCTAGCGCAAGACAGGGGTAATTGGAGATCGCAGGGAGAGGCCTTCGTCCTGCAGTGGACATAAATATAGGCTGATGATGATGATAATGATGATGATGATGATGATGATGATGATGATGATGATGATGATGATGATGATGATGATGTCTGCAGTCATTCAGTGTGATCTATTCGTGTTTGTTTGTGCGCGCTCACACCACGCTTGTTCATTCAGTTAGTACTAGTCGGGCCACATTTTCCAACGCACGCTACACATGCAATGCTGCCCGGATCGGCAGTGCAGCGCTACAGGTGTGTCCCTTCGCACGCGCTGCCCACGGGAAGCGCTTCTCATCAACACCACCGTTTCACACGCGTCTTCTCGTGGTCATCGAGTCTCTCTTCATGTCGGTCTACTTACGCCGCAGCACACCTGCTTACTTAATCAGCTCATGTTTACTACAATTCATATTGTTACCAAAGCCGCTCACCTTACTTCGTATGACATTGCTGTGTTGCTATCGCATTCATTGCTTCGCCCTTGGGGCGAAACTGTGACATTTTTTTTATCGTTCTCTTTGATGCCAGTAAGCTAAGTATCATCGTCGACATCGTCCTTGTCATTGCGGCGTCCTTATCGTTCCGTTCATTGCTTTGTGCAGTACATAACTTGATGTCAAATGTGTCCATGTTTGCGTCGCTTCTTAACTTCAGTAGCAAGATATAATTACGATTTACGTTGGTCCCTGTCATCTTCTATAAAGCCTCTGGTGTGTAACGTCAAATCACAAATATGACAAAGCGCGGCAAAATAAGCAAAGCTCTGCCCTAAAATCTCAGAGACTACAACCGCCGTTAGCCGAGTGCACGACAGATTGCTCCACAATACCGCGTCGCAGTATGATGCAGGATGCAAAGGATGGTAATTAAACAGTCCTTGGAGATCTGCAAAGACTGCAAGCAAGAAATTAGGAGAGAAATTTTTGCAATAGTATACAAAGGGCAATGCCTTGTTATTTTAGGCCCAAGTTGGATGGCTGAGGACAAAACCATACAGGTGCAGATATATATAGCAGAAGTTTTTAATAGATTTCAGGGTGAAATATCCTTCCGCTTATTAGGGAGCATTTTTGTAATGGGCCTTGCTGTTTAAATATAGGCTAGATTATCGAAATCTAGTCACTTGTTAGCTCTAATGTATCTGGTCACCTTGATTACACTGTCATAATGCCATTGAGCAAGTTACTAAACATATGCTGCAAGTACACAACACGTCCATTGCTTTCTTCGCCTATTAACTTCTATTTGGGCTTGTTGATACTCCTTTAGAAGTCGAGCCATTCAGTGACGTGCAGTCATCCAAAATCATCAAAACAGATCCTTGTTTCTACAAGCCTAGTCGTAAATCAGCTCCATGAATTACTCTTGGTTCTGAGTACTCACCATCAATTTGTCCCACGCGGTAGTCTTCAATGTCTCTGAAGTGCGGCAGCACGTCTTCGTATGCCCAGCCCTCTGCTCCATACTCTCGTTCCCAACGGTCGTAGTCGTGCCGGTTGCCTCTCACGTAGAGCATCGCGTTTATCACGCTGCTTCCGCCGAGCACCTTGCCTCGCGGCAAGGGACATCGCTGCGTGTGCAATATGAACAAGTGTAATGCCAGTGTCACACGGTCACTTTTGATCGCCATGGGACCCGGTCCGGATCGAATCTCCCGATCACTATCGACAATGATCGCTGCTACACGGTCCAACAACAATCCGGATTGGGTTTGCATTTATAGTCTGGGTCAGCTTTAGCACACTGGAGTGGGTCCGAAGCGCTTATCAAATATGTTGTAAAAATCGTAGCATAAAACTCATTTTTGGAACAATGGAGCTGTTCTTAGTCGACCCTTCGCCGTCTGTCCGGCGACACACAGGTCACATGACCAGGACAGCATGAGAGCCGTGCCAGGGGAGGGCAGGTCACGTGACCAGCAGAGGAGGAGAGGCGCGATGGGGGAGGAGGCGACCAATGAGAGGGCGCGCTGGGCACGAGGAGGAGAGGCGATAAGAGAAGGTGTTTCTGTACGGCGCGCCCTTTTCTGATAACGCGCACCGCGTAGAGCTGCTGCCAACGCCGTCCGCATTTCCCCGTGTTCGCGCCGAACGCGCGCGGTGTCTGTGAGTGCAGCCGATGTCCCTGGTGTCGGCTCGTCAGGTTTCGACCAGAGAACTGGACGCTCGTCGAGTAGCGCCGGAAGTCGCTGCCTCTTCTCTCCTCGCAACGTTTCAATATAAGTTCCTGTTGTAGATCTGTGTTTACTTGTGTTTGCGCAATTTCATCACGTGCAACACATGTACATGTAACACTCGTAACACTCGATATAACTAACACGTACACCTTCGCCGTTCGACCCTGTTCACGAAGTGGAAGGGGCGTTGATTTTTTAATTAAATATTGTATTGTTTGTCATTGTGGATACAGCTATCACCGTCTGCTGATCGGCTGCAACTCTTAGACTACATGGTCGTTAGCCTACGACCGCGATCAGCAGCCTCCACCACTATGCACGGATCGAGATTGTCCGGATCCGGATCGAGCAAGATCGCGATCGAAAGTGCCCGAGCAGCAGCACTCGCTCCGGACCGAGCTCAATCCGGATCGGGCCTGATCGCGATCAAAAGTGACCGTTTAACACCGGTACAAATTTATGCCCAAGAACGTTCGCACTCAAGAACGTGCCGCGCTAAGAAGACTACGGCTGAACATCAGGGGCCGGTTTACACAAACCCTATCGTTCTTAAGTGGTCTTTGTCACTGGTTGGCTGCCTTTCCTAATAACATGTGGAGCATCAGGATTGGTTAGAATTTGCTCTTACGAACAATTCTAGAGTAAGATCTTTTTTGTGAATACGGGCCCAAAAAATCCCAATATAGCTTCAGTGCACGAGGAAAGTAAGTAATAATTGTTCTGAAATACAAATGCCACTGTCTGCTCCTATTTGAAGTAGACCCCACCCCTTGCACACAGGAAGAGCTACCTACGCTCCTTGTGCTCTTTTCTATAAAGCTTACTTTGTCTTTCTCTCTCTCGCCTGTTGTTGCGGGTCGGAGATTATTCCGCCGCTGCTGCCAGTTCGTTGGGATATCGGGTAGCGTTTAGGCCGGTGATCCTTCAGCCAAAGGGATGAGTACGTCCGGGAGTAAGAGCGATAGAAAAAAGGGTTTATTCTACAGTATTTACAGTGGCTCCAAATATGGAAGCCCACTCCATGGGAGAGCACTTTGAAAGTCTCAGCTCACTACATGTCTGAGTTCATATCGGAACACGTCAGGACACACCACTGCACTCAAGGTGTCTCCTTATAAAACATCGGTCTTCCCTAGTTGACCCGGCTAGGGAATCAGATGACCTTGATGCGACCAATCAGAGGGGTCGTATTGTTCACCGAACTCCGCCTCTAATGTTGCACCTTCGAAGCAAGGACGAGGCAATCCGGAAACAGGGGGTTGACACTCCTTCCACGAAAGTCGGTGACCTGTTTCTTGCCCTCCGATGGTTATCTTGCCAGGGTCGGGAGAATGGCCTTTGCACTAATCCCCGCGTCTGACGAAGGGTGGCGGTTGTGGTCGGTCGCTTCAAGTGAGCGTCTGGACGACGCTGATGAAAGGGGTGGCATCGGGGGAAGCACCCAAAGAATGGGCACTGCCGAGTTGGGGCGCTTGTTTGCCCGTCTCGTCGGTGTCTGGCACTGTCGCCGTCTCGGCGACGCTCATGAAAGGGCCTGCCTCGATGGGAAACAATCACAGAATGCGCCCGGCCGATTCGGGACGCAACACTGTGCAAAATGAAGTGAACTTATTATGCGTGTTGAGAATGAAACAAACCAATGTCAATACAACAACACATTTGTTATGATGCATTGGTATGGGTTTGTTTTGTTCGCCCATTCACAACAACGTCGGCCAGGGATATGTCAGTTATCTGTTGCACTAAAGCCCTTTTGGTTGAGTCCGTCCTAAGTATACCGTAAGTTGCAGTCCGTTGCCTCAAACCAGAGGAATGTTACATGAAGCCTCGTTACCTTACGCAATATGGGAAACGTTTGCAATGTTTTCATCTGCTCACCCCTTATATTTTTCGCGTTACATTTCAGATTCAGCTTAAAATACTGAACTGTGTGTCAGCTGATGAATCTTACTGCTTTTGGACATGATGTGTTCTGCATTATATATTCTTTTTTTAGGACTTTATATTAAATTGCATTATACTTCAAATTGCATTTATTTCGTAAATAGTGCTTCCTTGCTGCCAGCCAGGCGCAGCCTCTCAAGCCCTCGATGCTTTAGCTGGCCAGCAATTCGTGCTGTTGTACTGATTGAAAAATAAAGGTGGGTGTGCGTGCCTACTATCACGTTATGTATGAGCTACAACGAGCGACCGCTTTAGCACGCGCTTTTTCATTGTAGCTCATACTGAACGCGAAAGTAGGTATGTATCTGTTCTCTCCTTCGTGTCTTTACTTACATGTGTCACTCCTTTGATACTTTGGCTACTATGATCGTGGGTATTATAATAAGCATCACACATGCGAAATCAAGCACAGCTAGCTGTATATCGCCGTAACCGGTACACGACTGAGCAACAAAGAAAGTAATTATATAGCACGACTGCTTCAGCATCAAGAGTTCTGTTGATCATCAACCCGAGCCAGATCTGCCAAGTAATTACAGCGCACAGATCCACCGGTGACCTGTTCATGAGTCATGTGTTCAATGTCTGGATGACACAAATAGTTCAGTTCAATAACTGTCATGCACACTTAAACGTGACTACGATGGGGCTCCCCTGAGACTCAACTCTAAGATCACCGCTGCGCATATGATCCACAGTAATGCAGACGAAGAATGAGGGCTCTGGGATGAGCCTACATTTTCCTTCGAGACGCATACGCACCTGATCCCAATAAGAAAGACACGCATTCTTCTGCGGCACGGTCCAGTAGGCCCAATCATCATGTCCACCCATGATCATACCGGCAATGGCCGGTATTTGTCTGGAGGCTGTCTCCAGTCCTCCAGCTTCCAGAAGCAGCACCGAGACGTCGGGGTCCGCCGACAGCCTGTTGGCGATCACGCAGCCCGCTGAACCACCGCCCACTGCACGGAAAATGTCGTCTACGTTTTCTAGTGCAACGCAATGATCTATATTCAAAGCGCTGCGAAAACACGAATAAAAAGTTAAACCAGTTCCACGCTTGTGAAATCTGATGAATCAGCGTCGGTGTATAGCGGTAACATACAAAAAAGGGGGGTGCATAGCGCAGTGGGTATGACGCTCGCATTCGGACCGTGAGTACCCGGATTCAAATTCCGCCTCGGCAAGAAAGATTTTTTCTCTTCCTTTCTCTCTCTCTCTCGCTCTCATTTTCTCTTTCTCTCGCCCATAGCAAGTTGTGTTGCAATCGTCGGTATAATGCAACCATATGCATTCCCATAAATGCATGTTCTGCAAGCGTGGATAAATACCGTGTAAGAAACAAAAAAGTAGGTGTATAGCGCAGTGGTTATGACGCTCGCCTTCAGACCGTTGGTACCCGGGTTCGAATCCCGCCTCGCCAAGGAAGTTCATTTTGTTTATTTATTTATTTCTCTCGCTCTGTCTGTCTGTCTTCTTTCTCTCTCTGCGCCTCCTCTTCTCTTATGCTCTGCTTTCACTCTCTTCCAGCCCGGTGATGCTGCGCATGACAACGAGACCAACCTACCGAGGCTTCAACAGCTCCGCTGTAAAATATCATCCTGTCCAACATGACACTACTCGTATGCATTTCAGCTAAAAGCCGAGTTCGTTATTGCCTCAGACCAGGCAAGAGAGTATGGGCAAACCACCCAGCGACGAGACGTTGGCTGCATCTGACGAATGCATATACGCAGCCATTGTAAGGCAATGCTTCTGTGCCCAAATGGCGTGCATTGTCCATTGTGCAACCGTCGCTTCAAATTGCACCATGAAAAAGGCAGAACTTGCTCAAAATGTTTTAGCGTTTTGTAATGATGGGCACATTCCGCAAAAAGTACCAGCCTATTCCGTGCTATAAAATGCGGTTCAACTACAAATCTTCGAATTCATGTTCAATATTAGGATATCTATCTGTCTAGTCAATTTTCTGTCCAATAAGAACTGCGAAAATACATATCACACACATATATGGACAAGACAAGCAGACGTCATGAGCGTACGCTAAATATAGTTCGCTGAATGTAATGTCTGAGGTGCTTGTCATACATGATAAAGATACTATAAGGGTGTTTATTGGGCGACACTTAAAGCAGCGCAAGAGCGACATTCCAAAAAGCGCAGCACGGACTCTCAGCACGAGCGGCGCTCGAGAGCCGAAGAAAACGACCCACTAGAAGGCGCTGGAGCGGACGACCCACTTCAAGGCGCTGGATCGGACGACCCACTTCAGAGTTCCAACGCTTCGCTACAATTACCCCGGCTGTGAAAAGGGAGCCGCCCGGGGACTTAACAGGCTGTCACCATGAGTGGGTCATGGTATATCTTGAGGCGCTCCACATTCACGATGTCGCGCCCTCGACGGCGCATGTCCGAAGATGGTTCAACGGGTTCGATAAGGTAATTTACTGAGGACGTGCGTTCGACGACACGGTAGGGGCCTTCGTATTTGGGCAGTAGTTTCAAAGAGAGTCCAGTTGCGGTGGTAGGGACTGAGAGCAAGACGAGCGCCCCCGGGAAAAACGTGGGCGCAGAAGTGGTGGATGCTCTTCTGCCGCTCTTGTTCATTTGCAGTAAAGGTCCGGGCAAGGTCGCGACACTCTTCAGCATGTCTGGCTGTGGCAGATATAGGCGTATTATCAAAAGTGTCTGGCCTGTATGGAAGGATCGTGTCGATCGTGTGCGACGGGTGGCGGCCGTACAATAAGAAGAACGGTGAGAAGCCAGTAGTACTCTGACGGGCGGTATTGTAGGCGTAGGTGACGAAGGGCAGAATGGCATCCCAATTTGTGTGGTCGGCGGCGATGTACATTGAGAGTACGTCGCCAAGCGTGCGGTTAAATCGCTCTGTGAGACCGTTTGTCTGTGGGTGGTAAGCAGTAGTATTGCGGTCAACGACGTGACACTCTTTGAGAATGGCTTCGACGATTTCCGACAAGAAGGCACGGCCTCGATCGCTGAGTAGCTTCAGGGATGGACCGTGACGCAGTATGAATCGGTGGAGCAGAAAAGAGGCAACATCTCGTGCTGTAGCCGCTTGAAGGGCGGCAGTTTCGGCGTATCGCGTGAGATGATCAACAGCGACGATGGCCCAGCGGTTACCAGCCGACGTCAGAGGAAGAGGTCCGTATAAATCGATACCAACGCGCCCAAACGGCCGGTTAGGACAAGGTAAATGTTGTAGACCTGCTGGCGAGAGGTCCGGCGAAGATTTCCGGCGCTGACAATCGAGGCAGGAGCGAACCAATTTCTGCACGTACCGGTACATTCCCCGCCAAAAGTACCGTTGTCGAATTCGGTGGTAAGTTTTGTATACCCCAGAGTGTGCACACTGCGGATCAGGGTGGAACGATTCGCATATTTGAGAACGGAGACTGCGGGGTACTACTATAGTAACCACTGGCGGCCGTCGGCGCTGTAATTGCGTCGGTGAAGTAGCTCGTCGCGAATGGCGAAATGGTGGGCTTGACGACCCAATGGGCGAGTGGATGGTGTTGCCGACGGATCAGTGAGCAAGTCTATCAGCGAGACAATTCATTGGTCCTTGCGCTGTTCTGTAGCGATGGTGTGAAGGTCGATGGAAGAAACGGCCAGTTGAGTTCCTGAGCAGAGGGCGTTGTCATCGGTTAAGGGGGAGCGCGAGAGGGCGTCGGCATCGGCATGTTGGCGTCCGTTGCGGTAGAGCACGCGGATGTCGTAGTCCTGCAGACGAAGTGCCCAACGGGCGAGACGGCCTGATGAATCCTTCAATGACGACAGCGAGCATAGTGCATGGTGGTCAGTAATGACATCGAACGGGCAGCCATACAAATAAGGGCGAAACTTCGTAAGGGCCCAGATGATCGCCAGGCATTCTTTTTCGGAGACGGTGTAGTTGGCTTCAGCTTTAGTAAGCGTACGACTTGCATAAGCCAGGACATATTCAGGGAACCCTGGCTTGCGCTGCGCAAGGACAGCGCCAAGGCCAACACCGCTGGCGTCCGTGTGTACCTCTGTATAGGGGCCATAGGGTCGTAGTGGCGTAGTATGGGCGGAGACGTCAACAAACGATGGAGCTTTGCGAACGCTGTCCTCGCACACTGACGACCACGAGTCGAGGGACTTCGTCAGTGGCGATATAATAGTGGCGAAGTTTCGAATGAAACGTCGAAAGTAGGAACACAGAGCTACGAAACTGCGCAGTTCTTTGACGGACGTAGGTCTCGGGAACTCGACAACGGCCCGAAGCTTGGCTGGATCTGGGAGAATGCCATCCTTGGACACGACGTAACACAGTATTGTCAGCTGTCGTGCTGCAAATCGGCACTTCTTTAGGTTCAACAGTAGGCCGGCGTTGCTCAAACGCGTCAAAACATGCCGGAGGAGTTGAAGATGCGTCAAGAAGTCCGGAGTGAAAACGACGACGTCGTCGAGAAATGGCACAAGCGCGTGTGCCATTTCAGGTTGCGCGAAGACGATATCCATCATGCGTACGAAGGTCGCGGGCGCATTACACAGTCCGAACGGCATGACGTTGAATTCGTACAAGCCGTCGGGCGTGACGAAGGCTGTCTTCGGTCGAGCGTCCTCAGCGATAGGGGCTTGCCAGTACCCTGAGCGCAAATCGAGCGATGAAAAGAATTCAGCTCCTTCGAGGCTGTCAATCGCGTCGTCTATTCGTGGCAGCGGATAGACGTCCTTGCGGGTTATCTTGTTGAGCCTTCGGTAGTCCCCACAGAACCGTACGGAACCGTCCTTTTTCGCAACAAGAACGACCGGAGACGCCCAGGGACTGTTTGATGGTCGAATAACATCCCGTCGAAGCGTGTCGTCAACTTGCTCGTTAATCTGTAGGAGATACGCGATATGGACGTTGCCGCAGTGGCGGTTGGTAGCCAGTGTCGATGCCATGCGTGACAGTGGACGTGTGGCCCAGGGAAGTCTGCACGACATCGAAAGATGGGCGAAATTCTTCCAACAGGCACAGAAGCTGTGAACGCTGGACCGGCGTAAGGTTTTCATCAATGGAGGAGCCAAATACATCTTCGGGCGATGAATCCGACTTCGAAACAGCACAGAGCGTACAGGAGCTGGGCCAGTGCGTGTCATCGGGTACGTCGACAACTTGTGCGTCTTCGAGGGGTTCCACTCTGCCGAGACATTCCCCTCGCAGCAATGTGACAGTAGATGGGGATGGATTGCTAACAAAAATAGCGCTGTCACCGTGAGTGATTTGCACTGTCGCAAAGGGCACTAACAATCCTTTCTTAGTGCGAACGCGGTCAGATGGCGAAAGGAGGGCAATTGTGTCGCAGAGACCGTCGCAGTACACTGACACAGCCGCTGACGCGTTCGGAGGCACTTGGGTATCGTCTGTGACGAGTATCTTGTGCGAAAGTGACGGTCTCTCTGCCGGCGTCATCTCTGAGAACGGCGAGAGTTCTATTTCGGCGGCTGTGCAATGAATGACGGCGTTGTGGCGGGAGAGAAAATCCCATCCCAGGATGATGTCGTGCGAGCATGCAGGAATGAGGATGAATTCGACGGCATACATGGCGTCCCGAATGACGACGCGAGCTGTGCATACTGCTGTTGGGTGAATACTTTGGGCACTAGCCGTACGAAGGGATAGCCCCGAAAGTTGCGTCGTCACTTTTCGTAGGAAACGGCTAAGTTTGGCGTCCATAACGGATACGGCGGCTCCAGTGTCTTAAGGGCTGATGCGCGAACACCGTCTACAAACACGTATATTATGTTCGATGGTCGTTCCTGAGGGCTTTCACAGTTCGATAGCGTCGCAGCCCTTGCCTCGTGGACTGTGGCGACTAGTTTTCTCGATCTCGTGCGACCTGACGTGGCCGCATCGGCTACAATGAGCGACGTCGTGGAGACGGCGAACGGCGGGTAGAAGGAGCTGGGCGTAACGTCGGTGACACAGGTGGCGGTGGTTCGTAATTAGGGCGGCTGGGTTGGCTCATGACGGGTGATGCGACTCGAGGTGACTGCACGCGATTGCAAAAACGTGCAACATGGCCGGCGTAACTACACGCAAAGCATATGGGACGGTTGTCGGAAGTGCGCCAACGGTTTTCCGGAGAGGGTCCCACCCATGGTTCAGGACGCGATGGACGTAGCGGCTGCTGATATGGCTGCATGGTGGGCTGCAGACGGAGCCTAGTGACATCGGCGTACGTAGGTGGCACAACCGCTGCGAACGACTGAGGTCCAGCGACGGCTTCGGCGGAACTAAACGGAGCAGCCGCAGTGATTGGTTGGGCTGGCCTGGCGACAACTTGAGCGTAGCTAAGTGGCGCTGGTGCCGGAGGGCGCTGGTGATATTCGGGCATCACTTCGGCGATTTCCTGTTCAATCACTCGGCAGAGGGGAGGCGTGAGTGTGGTTGATGGCTGTTCCACATGCTGCGGGTGAGCAAAGGGCAGCAGAGAGAGCTGGCGTGCGGTTTCTTCGCGCACAAATGTTTCATTTCTGCCAGCAAGGTGGTGTGGTCAGAAACGGTTGACAAGCCAGTGAGATCTGCGTCCAGTGCTGTCGGCCGGCGGCTCAACGACCGCTGCCGGCGTAGCTCCTCATAACTCTGGCACAGAGTTATTAGCTCTGCCACCGTGCGAGGATTTTTGGCGAGGAGCATGGTGAAGGCGTTGTCGTCGATGCCCGTCATGACATGTTTGATCTTATCCAACTTGGACATGATCACGTTTGTTTTCTTGCACAAGTCCAGAATGTCCTCTATGTAACTTGTGAAAGATTCCCCGGCCTGCTGAGCGCGTTCGCGCAAACGCTGTTCTGCTTGCAGCTTACGAACAGCAGGGCGGCCAAACACGTCGATAATGGCAGTCTTGAAAGCGGACCAGGTCGGGAAATCGGATTCGTGGTTGTTGTACCACAGACTTGCTACTCCCGCCAGGTAAAAGACCAAGTTTCTCAATTTTCCGATCTCGTCCCATTTGTTCGGTACACTCACGCGCTCGTAGATAGCGAGCCAGTCCTCCACGTCGGTGCCATCCGCGCCAGTGAAGATAGGCGGGTCGCATTGACGAGGGACACCGGGACAGGCAGGGGGTGCAGGAGGAGGCGTTTGCTGGGAGGCGTCTTGCGGCATGGCAGATGGTAGTGCACGCGATCGAAGCTCCAGGGGCATCGAAGGGGTTTCGGAGCGGTTTTGAGGGTACAGCACCTCCACCAATTTATAAGGGTGTTTATTAGACGGCACTTAAAGCAGCGCAAGAGCGACAGTCCAAAAAGCACAGCACGGACTCTCAGCACGAGCGGCGCTCGAGAGCCGAAGAAAACGACCCACTAGCAGGCGCTGGAGCGGACGACCCACTTCAAGGCGCTGGAGCGGACGACGCACTTCAGAGTTCCAACGCTTCGCTACAATACTATTAGTACATAAAATGGTATAAAAGTTACAAACAGGGATAACGTGCGTCAGAAATGCTGGCCAATGTTTCGATAGGAGGACCTAGATCCTCCTCTTCCTTATATCTTTATATCATTATGGCCCCTTATATCAGCGTCACCCAGACGGCGACAGTGCCCGACACCGACTGTGGCGGGCAAACAAGCGCCCCAAATCCGCAGTGCGCATACTTTGGGTGCTTCCCCTGATGCCGCCTCCTTCATCAGCGGCCGTCTAGCTAGAGACGCGGCCCGACACTGGTTGTGACGGGATGACAAAGAAGCTTAGAAGCGACCACAACCGCCACCCTTCGGGGAAGCGGGGACCAGCACGAAGGTCACTCTCGCGACCCTGGCAAGATAACCGTCACGGAGACCAAGAAACCAAGTCAACGGCTTTCGTGGAAGGAGTGTGAGCGCCCTGTTTCCAGTTTACCTCGTCTTTGCTTCGAAGGTGGGATATCAGAGGCGGAGTTCTGTGGACAATACGACTAATCTGATTGGCCGCATAAAGGTCATCGAATTCCCTTGTGTAGGGAACTCGAGAAGACGACTGCTTTATAAGCGGACATATTTGGTTCAGTGGGTGTGTCCTGACATGTTCTGATGTGTGCTGAGATATGTAGTGCGTCAGAAAGTCAATGTGCTGCTACATGGAGTGGGCTCCCATATCTGGAGCCACTGTAAATATTGTAGAATAAACCCTTTTTCTATCGCTCCTACTACCGGACGTACTCATCCCTGTGGCTGGAGGATCACCGGCCTACACACTACCCGAGTCCCAACAGTACATAAAAGTACTTATAAAGGCTATGAAGCCTGCAGTTGACTGTTCTTTTTAAGTGAAACTTCAACCTAGTTATGAATAATTTAATTTCGCGAGTGGTTTCGTGGTCTTAATACAGGGAATAAAAATCATGAGCCATTCCACTCTGTGAACGTGGATGACCAGCAAAGCTGTTTAGCACGTAGGCACGTTGCTCCTCGGGTGTCCGCACTATACGCGGCCTCCCATTACGACGACAAAAGTGAAATTCAAAATGGAGAACGGAAACTTGTCTTTTTGTTTTTTTATATACATTCGCGTGAACGACGGGACCGCCGCTCCGAGAAGTCGGAGGAACCTACAAACGCGTGACGTTGTGGACGGCACCGCCACCACGGGGGAGCGCAAGGAAAGAAAACTAGATACACAAGCGCTTGGAACGCCGACAAAGAGAGGGCGATGCGAACATAGACATGGCCGACGTGGTTCGCACAGAGGCAGATGTTTAAAAACCTTTATTAGTATCTACCTGGGAGAGTACTGATTTTGAAAATTGTGCCTATTGCTAACTTATCTACTCAAAATGCATATCCGAGGGACACCGACGAGCCAGCTGTGGAATATGACGACGACGAACGCGCGGGCAGTGGCACGTGGCGCTCGCGCGGGAACCGAGTTTCTGCACCCGAATTTTTTACCCGAGTTTTTGCACCTACAAGGACAGACTTAAGTCTGTCCATGTAAGTAGGTCGATTGTACGTGGTACATGGGTAGGTCAATTACGTAGTAGGTGGTATGTACGTAGGTCGATTGAATGCATTACGATTCAATATTGTCGTCATTCAACCGCAATTAGGCCGTCGTTATCGTGCAATCGTCATCATTGTATCATCAACAAAGTTATCGTCATGCATTCATTGTCATACCGTCGTCGTGATGTCGTCGTGGTCGTTTCATCATTGTCATTCCAGGTTCGTCGTCTGATTTTCGTCCTGCCATCGACGTCATACAGTCGTCGTCACGCCATGACGTCATACACTCGGCATCATCCCGTTGTCCTCGTTTATTCATCCTCGTACTGCCTTAGTTATACCCCCATCATTTCATAATTGTCATCCCATTCGTCGTTCAATCAACGCCATTTCTTCGTCATTCCACCGTCGTTACTGCGTAGTGGTCATACAGTCGCCGCCCTGCCATCATGGTCATGGCCGACTCTGGCGAGCCAGTGTCACAGCAAAGTGGGCCAATCCCAAAGACTGTTTGTCTCACATAGCCGAAGCAAAGGAAATCGCAGAATGACCACCACAGATTCTATATAAACTACCTTCGGCAATACGTGGTGTCGCTGCATTGCTTGAATGCTACTCGCATTAACGTCGTCAGTTGTCGTGAGATGAGTTCTGCGGGCTTTTTTTTTTTAATGCGAAGCATTTCTTGCCGGCGGCTATGTCCGTCCGTCCCACGTCCCACACGCCCACAGCGCATGCGCGTCCCCTCCCACTCTCTCTCTTCTCCTACGCTCCCCCCTTTCTCTCCTCTAGGAATCCTGTACAGAGCGGCGCCCGCGTGCCACACCCCCACAGCGCATGCGCGTCCCCTTCCCCCCTCTGTCCTCTTCTATGCTCCTCCCTCATTCCTCTAGGAATCTGGAGCGGCGCGCACGACAGGTGGTGCGACAGCGGCATACTCCGCTGGGGGCGCCATGGTAGCTCCGCGGTATGAAAATGACGGAGCGCGCGTGCCTCATTCTCTCTCCTGTGCAGCGCCGCGATGAGCGCTTGGGCCGCTGCCGCGAAACCATCTCCCGCTCAAGCTAACCATCTCCCCGCTGCTTCGCATCCACACATGGTTCCCTTTAGCGGGAGATGGAGTAATCTTTTTCCGGAAGCGGGGGGGGGGGGGGGGGGGATCTTGACTTCATGGTGAACAGAACTTTCACAACCAAGTCACGCATGTCCAATGTTGCAGTTGAAATCACAGGAAATTATTCATTCTTCTTCGGTTTTTCAAACAATAGTAGAAACCACGTCCCCTCTTTCTGTAGAAATGTGGAAGCGTTGCGTCACTATACTTTTTCATTGGGCATTCAATAAGCCGGTAATATCCGTTGTGTAAAGACTGTTTTTACTTGTTTTCATTTATTTGGTTACGAGCTTCATTGATTTGGTTACGAGCTTGCTGCTAGCGCGTCCGCAGAGACTATATGATGCATTGCTTGTTTCCATATGCAAGTCTGAGTAATTGTGTTTGAAGGGTGACATTCATTACCGAAAAGTAAGTTGCTAGATTAGTTAGTGCAACGATCGCATAAGTGGGCAGTAGTTCGGCAAAGCAAGAGAAGCTGACAGGAAAGACAGTCACAGAATTAGAGCAATTTATCGAAGCAATATACTTCAGAGCAATGAATTCATAGACTAATTGGTGCAACATGTTGAGAAAAATTAGTGCTGTAGAGAATACAAAAAAAAATGAATGGAAGATAACTCGCCACAGCAAAGCGCATTTCCGGTCATATTCTACTATGTACTTAATGTGTTGCTTTGGCGATGATGTTTTCTCTCCCCTCCCTCCCTTCTCTACAAACTGCAAATAATTCGTCCGGGTATCGTAATTGGCTGAACGCTGGTTCCAGAATAGACGGGGTCAAAGGTCGATCCCAAATTACGTATGGTAGTTGATTCATTTATTTATCGCAAATGTTAGCATTGTGATCGCATCATTTAACCGCCAATTACGACAGGCGACCTTCCCGCTCCGACCGAACCCCCCACCCTCCCCAACAGAAAACGACGGCAGAAAGGGAAAATGCTGCACATCAAATAACGCATTAAAAAATCTTCCGCTAAGCTCATTATCATTACTTCCGCTATTCCCTCATCGGGCCGTCGCTGCACAGGAAGTCTGCGGCGGTTTATATCACCTGGTTGGCGCTGTCTGGCCGTGGTAATGGTAGAGCAGCGCGAAACACATGGACGAAGGAAAGACGTGAGACACTTGCCGGTGCTACAGCGCCTGTATGTGTCTCACGACAGCAATTGTGCGTGCCTCACGTCGTCTAACTACCCATGTCTTTCGCGCTGCCCCACCATTTCTAATGTCGAACCAACTACCTCAAACTTCCGTTCTGGTCGCGAGGCTTGGACAACATCTTCGGGCAACAGCTAGTTGTCTATCGGATCGTATACCTAGAAAGGCTGCTGTGACTGTCACGCGAATCGGGGGCAAGGGCACATCGTATGTTCAACGCGCTATCATGCGCGTCAATATAACAACCTTGAAAACGTCCTATATAAGCAGCTGTTCATCCAACACCAGTCAAGCGCGTGTGTGCCTCAGCTGCGTCGATTTATAGCCGCATGACACATTTTGCCGGGTTTGTATGACTGTGTGCTGAGAGCAGGTAATTGCGCTTAGCGATCACACGTAACGTTTGGCATTAGAAAGCGCTGCGTGTAGGCCCCTTTCCGGCGTCAGTAGTATCCAGCACTTCATTGTATTGTATTTTGTCTTTCGCGGTCACGACGTGGAAAAGCTGCAGATTGGGCAACATAGCACTGGAACGCACGCTTCTTAGTTAAGCGGCCGTATCAGGACCAATGGTTTTGATATTCGAGTCCAGCTTGCAAACAGTTCCTTCCTTCCATAGTTTATATATATATATATATATATATATATATATATATATATATATATATATATATATATATACTGGGACACGGAGAAAAAATTTTTTGCAATACCGCCAAAGACGCAAAAATTCGTGACGCCACGCTGTTTCGGAGCTTGCATTGCCTCTCGAAAGCTAGCGTTTCGAGAGGACTGAAACGTTCATTCATGTTCATAAAAGGCCGAACGCGTCTGAACGCTTCTATGCATCCTACTCGATCCCCAAACGCATCTTTGGTAGTTGCACTATCTTTGGCGATCGACCGCCATCACGTGGAGGGGGGCAGTCGCTTTCACATATGCGAGTTGTCGCCACGCCGGCGCTCGCGCCGCCGCTGTGTCAGACACTGCTGTCCGTATGAACTGTAGGCAGATTACGTTTGACTAATATATATATTGTAACGGATGGGATGGATTTATTTACAAGAATGATGGATGGTTAGCGTAGCGCAAGGGACTGGGACGGTCATCCAAGCCCAACAGGCAGCAGCCAGCTCCTCGCGCACACTTCTACTTCCTCTCCTTCGGCTGCGCCGTGCAGCGTGACAATTTCTCGGGAGGCAGACGAAGCTCGCCGAGCGAGTTACACAGCAGCGTGACAATTTCTCCGGGGGCAGACGAAGCTCGCCGAGCGAGTTACACAGCAGCGTGATAATTTCTCCGGGGGCAGACGAAGTTCTCCGAGCGAGTTACATAGCCCGATGGTGGTGCAGTTTGAGTCGGGAGACGTGCACGACTTGCGTTTTACGTGATCTCCGGTTGTGCGAAGTCACTCTCGCGATGACGTAGGTCACGTCACTCAGTCGTTTCAGTATGACGTATGGGCCAGTGTATCGAGACAGAAACTTCATGCAAAGCCTCTTTTTCTGCACAGGTGTCCAAAGCCAAAGTCCCCAGGAGCATATGTGACGAGCATATGTCGAGCGTCATAACGAGTCTTGGCACGATCTTGAGAGGAGAGAGTCCTGAGGCGGGCCAGTCGACGCGCTTCTTCGGCACGGCATAAAGTCTGGCCTAATGAGTAGCCTTCATGTGGGGACCAGGGAATGATGGTGTCGATAAAGCTTTGGGGGTTGCGAGCATAGAGAAGAAAGAAAGGCGCATAGCCGGTGAATTCGTGCTTGGCAGTATTGTAAGCGTACGTAACAAATTGCAAGATTGAATCCCAGTTTTTGTGATCGGTGGAGACATACATGGCAAGCATGTTGGTCAGCGTACGATTTGTGCGCTCAGTGAGTCCGTTCGTTTGCGGATGGTAAGGGGTCGAATGCCGGAAATCAGATCCACAAAGACGTAGCAGTTCTTCAACAACGTCTGCCGTAAACTGCCGTCCACGATCACTAATCACAACGCGTGGAGCATCATGGCGGAGAATGACGGAGTACAGCAGGAACGATGAAACATCTGCTGCTGTAGCCGAAGCGAGCGCTGCCGTCTCAGTGTACCGGGTCAAATAGTCCACACACACAATAATCCAGCGATGACCAGAAGTAGACTTGGGGAAGGGACCTAGCAAGTCGACACCAACTTTTTCAAATGGCACGGTCGGTGGTTTAACTGACCGCAAGGCACCCGCAGGAGGCGTCGTTGGCTGTTTATGGCGTTGGCAAATGGCACAGCTGGAGACGTACTGCTTTACCGTCTTCCAGAGCTTGGGCCAATAGAAATGCTGGCGCAGTCAGTGAAGTGTCCGAGCAAAACCAAGGTGGCCTGACGTTATGTCATCGTGCATGGCGTGAAGCATCATAGGCCTCAACGTCTGGGGAACCACGAGAAGAAGTGGAGCGCCTTCAGCAGAATAATTCTTTTTATACAATAAATCTTCAAAAATAATGAAAGGTGAGCCGCGTGCAGGTGACCGAGCGGCGTCAAGAATAGCTCGAATAGAAGGGTCATGCTGCTGCTCACGCTTGAAGGCGGTGGCATCAGGGAACTCGACGGAGATGGCAAGGAGGTATTCATCCAAGTCATCGTCCGTATCTCGCGTGCTTGCTGACGGAAGGCGAGATAAACAGTCAGCATCGGTGTGACAGCGACCACTCTTGTAAGGGATAGAAAAGTCGTACTCTTGAAGCCGTAATGACCACCGAGCTAATCGGGTAGATGGATCGCGTAGTCCAACCAACCAGCAAAGAGAATGGTGGTCTGTCACTATCGTGAAGTGGCGGCCGTACAAGTATGGTCGCAACTTGTAGGTGGCGAACACTACCGCGAGGCATTCCAGTTCTGTTACGGTGTAATTCCGCTCAACCTTGGTAAGAGTACGGCTTGCGTAGGCGATGACTTGTTGGCGTCCGCTATGTATCTGTACGAGTAGAGCTCCAACACCCAGACCACTAGCATCGGTGTGAAGCTCAGTTGGGGCCTCTGGGTCAAAGTGGCGCAAAATTGGAGCTGAGGTGAGCAGACATTTTAGTTGACGGAATGCAGACTCACATTCAGTAGTCCATCTAAACGGTGAGTCCTTGTGAAGGAGTGACGTGAGCGGATGAGCTAGGCGAGCAAAGTCCTTAATGAAACGGCGAAAGTATGAACACAGTCCCAGGAATCTGCGGAGGTCTTTCACCGTCTTCGGCTCGTTGAAGCCACGAACGGCCGCAGGCTTCTGGGGGTCTGGGCGGATACCTTCTTTGTCGACGAGGAAACCCAAAACAAGCGTTTGACGTTCACCAAAGTGGCACTTTTTGGAGTTTAGTATCAGCCCAGCCCGCCGTATGCAGTCAAGCAGAACTTCGAGTGGTTGGTTGTGCTCGTGAAATGTCTTGCCGTAAATGACAACGTCGTCCAGGTAACACATACAGATTTCCCATCGAAGTCCCCGCAGTATGGTGTCCATGAATCGCTAGAATGTCGCGGGAGCATTACACAAACCGAAAGGCAAATACGCTAAACTCGAAGAGTCCGTCCGGTGTTACGAAGGCAGTCTTCTCCTTGTCTGGCGGGTGCATCGGTATTTGCCAGTAGCCTGAGCGCAGATCGACAGAGGAGAAGTACGAGGCAGAATGTAAACAGTCAATGGCGTCATCTAATATACGTGGCAGAGGGTACACATCCTTCTTCGTTACTGTGTTTAGGCGTCTGTAGTCAACGCAGAATCGCCACGAATCGTCTTTCTTCTTGGCCAATATGACTGGAGCCGCCCAGGGACTATCGGACTCCTGGATGACGCCTTTCTGTAGCATGTCTGTCACTTGCTCGGCGATCACTTTGCGCTCGGCAGGAGAGACGCGGTACGGTTTCGGTCGTATTGGCGCCGCTGTTCCAGTATTGATGCGGTGGTGCACGCGGGAGTGCGGTGGTGACTGCAGACGCTCTTGAGCAAAGTCAAACACTGACGCATAGCGGGCAACGAGCTCTTGGAGCGCTTGTTGGTGGGAAGAGGGGAGCGATTTATTAATCATGCTCCTAAATATGAAAGAGTGGTCACTGAGTGACGGGCTTGCGTCCATAGAAATAGCAACCGCACGTATGCTCGCAACACTATCTTCTTCAAAGCGTGCTACCTTCAGTCCGGCAGGCAAAACAACTGACTCGGAGGACACATTCACCGTCCAAACGTGAACACAACCTTCTATGACTTCGATCAGTGACCGAGGGACAAGTACTTTCTTCTTTAGAGTGTTGACGTATTCAGCTTCAATTATTCCACAGCAGGAACCAGTATACGGACGCGCGACGAGGTCACATGAATGAGCATTGCCGTCTGTGCAGGCAAAAGTACATCAGTGGACACGGAAAATACTTCTTCACGATCGGATGGAATGTCGTCTAGCGCAGGTGGTCTGGTATCGCTGCTGAGTGAAATTTCACCAGCCCTGCAGTCTAATGTTGCTCCACACTCCCGTAAAAAGTCAATACCAAGAATTATGTCATGCGTGGCTCGTGCTAGTACAATAAATTCGGTTCGAAATGCCTTTCCACCAACGGTTATCACGACGGAACATACCTCCACAGGACGTAACAGTTCACCGCCAACTCCGCGAAACGTGGTACTTCCATCCCAAGCAAACATCACTTTCGGTCCGAGGCGATTCTTGAACGCAACACACATCACAGACACAGAAGCACCAGTATCTACTAAACCACGGTATTAACACCATCGACACAAACACACACTTTGTTCTTTACCATGACGACAGAGGGAGGCATTTGAATAAGTGACCGTCCCGCGACCTCACCTCCATCGGTCGCACCAGCTAGTTTCCCAGCTGGGGCGGCGTAGGCGAGCGGCGACGTGGAGATGGCGATCGACGTGTCCGAGTCGGTGGTGGAGTCAGGCTGCGGTCGGACACGGGGGAGTCATTCCTTGGCATGTACGTGTAGTCTCGATGTGGCTGGCGGAAAGGGACAAATGGTTGCCAGGATGTAGCTTCCTGCATGCGAGGCGGATATGCGCGATCTCGCGGAGCACGCTGTGGGCGACGGTGGCAATACTTCGCGATGTGTCCCTGAGCACCGCAGCTGTAGCACACAGGTGGGCTGCGATTTTCGTTGACGTTGGGTACAAACCTCCAAGGCGCATTGTAGACGGGAGACGACCCACGTCGAGGCTGTCTGTCATGTCGACGTTCAAAACTCGTTGCTTGTGGCTGGATCATGGTGCTCTGGGCATGGGCGTTGTCGGAAACGGGGCGGTCACCGCAGGCATGGTCGTGGCCAGGCCGCCGGCGCCTCCAAGTAGCGCTCATCAACGGAGCATTGGTGGCACACGTGGTTGGCATCTGGGCCTTGAAAATGAGCTAGTTCATCTCTTATAACTTGCCGTACCAAAGCAGCCAGGTTGTTAGAGGCAGATACGTCCACACTTGCTATATTGGTCACGTTGTCCAGTCGACCGAACTTCGGAAGAATATGGCGTGTTTTCAGAGCCTCGAACGTACGACAGTGACGCCTTAAGTCAGACGGGGTGGTGAGGTCTTCCTTGGAGATCAAAAAATTGTACACATCTTCGGCAATTCCTTTGAGTAGGTGTCCGGCCTTGTCCTCGTCCGACATGTTTGCGTTCACAATTGCGCAAAGCTTCAGGATTTCTTAAATATAGGTGGTACACGTCTCTCCCGGTAACTGTGCTCGTCGTGAAAGTGTCTGCTCAGCCTTTTTCTTTTTCGAAAGCGAATCGCCAAAGCATTTCTTTATCTCTTCGAAGAAGCTGCCCCAAGTCGTGAGCGAGCCCTCATTATTGTCGAACCACATGAGGGCAGTGCCCGCAAGGAAAAAGACAACGTTAGAGAGCTGTGCAGCCGTGCTCCATTCATTGTGGCGGCTCACCCTCTCGTAGTGTCTCAACCAGTCTTCGACGTCCTCATTCGCTTTGCCTGAGAATGTGCGTGCTTCTCGATGAGGTGTCCAGTAACCGGCTTGCCTCGGGCGAATGCTTTCTGCCGCGATTTCTTCGCGAACGTCGCCTCCGTCCGAATCGCTCATGTCGACGTCTCCCGGTGGTAGCCCGGCCAACCGTTTGCTGCGTCGAAGGGGTAGTAGAGCTCGGTCGTCCAGCGTGACGTACCCAGCACCTTCCACCAAATTGTAACGGATGGGATGGATTTATTTACAAGAATGGTGGATGGTTAGCGTAGCGCAAGGGTCAGGACGGTCATCCAAACCCAACAGGCAGCTTGCTTGCCTTCAAATGTGGCTCGTACCCACTATGGGGGATTGGCCAAGAATCCGGTGGTTGAAGGAAAACAATTATCGGAGTAAGCGGCCAGCTCCTCGCGCACACTCCTACTTCCTCTCCTGCGGCAGCGCCGTGCAGCGTGACATTATATATATATATATATATATATATATATATATAATGTCACGCTGCACGGCGCTGCCGAAGGAGAGGAAGTAGAAGTGTCCGCGAGGAGCTGGCCGCTTGAAAAAGGTCGGTCCACCGACCCCTGTTGGGTAAATAATAAACCTAAGATAACCGCGCGAAGTTGTGCTTCTGATTTTCCTAAATACGCTTGGCCCATTGAAAAATCCAGTTACTAATATATATATATATATATATATATATATATATATATATACATACATGTATATATTTAATGCAATAACGGAGACACAGAGACACAGCACCCGTTCACTGGGCCGGCTGTTCTATTCTCCCCTCGTCGTCTTTTTCTTCTAGCGCTCCAGCGCCCGCCTTGCGAGCGCTCGCGGCCAAGTTCATTTCGTCTTTACACTCGGCCACGCTGCAACTGAGTTTCCGGCGCGCTTGCAACAAAGAAACTTGTCCAGGGTGTGAGGTCGTCGTGGTGAGCCATCCAGCGCGCAACCAGCTTCTCTGGTGGGCGGCACTGGCTGTTGCGCGCTGGTCGCAGGCCTTGCCAACTGTTCTTGGAAAAGGATGACCACACATTGTCCGATAATGTAGACCTGAACATATTCAGCAGCACGGGTGCCAGGGCCATCGGCTCCGCTTTGTTGCGGTGGCCGCCATGCCTTGGGCGCCGCACTGACTCTGAATGGCGCACCTTCACTCCTGCGTGGATGTTGCGCTTAACGGCGACAGCACCGATAGGGGCAGCAGGGGTGTTCTCGGAAATAGAGGACCGTGCACATGGTAATGGGTCATTCTGGCAAATGGTCTTGTCGGCCGCTGACGCTTGTTTGAACGCCAAACCCTGATATCCTGTAGCAGGAATCGGAACTGAAGGACGGCCACCGTCACTGCCGCTGGAACCACGAGGTGTTGGCGTTGGTTGCAGCTGAACACTGGAAGACACCGAAATGCTGCCACTGCTCCCCTGGTGCGGTGGTGGCCCCGGGCAACAGGCATCCCGCAGTGAAGGCTGCCCCGTGATGCCTCCCCTGCGACCCGGTACAAGTGAAACTTCCGAAGACGAGCACGAGGACGGCACCGGGTGGAGGGGGCCTGCAAGCTGCTGCTGCTGCAGCCCAGGGATGAGTGGGACAGGGCTCTGCACCATTCGGTCCAGGCCCTGTTCGGGTTCTCGCTGCTTGCGACGTAAGTCGAACGCCGCCTCGTAGACGGGCTGGCGGGCCACCTCGTTGGTGGATGGCGCCCCCTTTGCGGCAGGGGTGGCGTGTGCCGGAGTGGGGCTTTTGCGATTATCCTCGGCCCTCAGCAGCCGTAGAGCCACGGCGGCTTGGTCCGTGTCCCAAGGGTCGCCGTACTGCTGATTGCCCGCATCGTCGCCGCATGCGTCTGCTTCCGCCGCCGCTGCGGATGCAGCTTCATCTGCTGTCTTGGAGGCCATGCTGCCGAGTACGCTATGGAAAGCGGTGGACGCCGACGTGGAGATGCTCGAACCGGAGGTCTGTGATTGATGCGGGGGCGGCTGAGGGATCGACTCGCTGCCGCTGTTGCTGAACCGGTGGTTCTCGGCCGCGATCTTCGACGACGACGAGCCGCAGCTGATGTTCGGGGATGTAAGGTCAGCGCAGGCATAAGGGAGCGGGCGGAAAGCAGCTATAAGAGCTGCACTCCATTCAAGCCAGGACCCCTGTTTGATTCCGTCGTACTTATCCCAAGCCTTGGCGGCACCGCAAAGACGGTTTGCCGCAACCTGCCATCTTTGTTGGTCTGGCCAAGCATGACGGTCACCCATGGCATTGATAGCGCGAATCCAAGGGATGACGTCATCTTCAAAGCCGCGAGACGTCGGAATTTGTATGAAATCCGGCTGCTGGAAGTCGCAGCGTATCATCTCCGCCAGGCTACCTGTCCATCGGCCCGAGGAACCAGGGCCGGTGTCCACGGACAGTGGGGTCGCTGTGGTAGTCGTGGCAGCCGGTTCTACCACAAAGGAAGCATCGACGGCATACCTTGGTGGCTGAGGAGTCGAAGAAGTGCCGGGCATGATATTTTCGCCAAGGGAAGCGTGGACGGCGTTCCCAGGCGGGGCAGGTCCAAGACGGAGTGCTCGAAGCGCTGTCCCACCGTCTTCGGTAGAGCCGACGACGACAGCCGGTGAGCCAGCACCTACGGCGGGGTAGCCTGCGGCTCTCCCTGTTGAGGCGTTGCTGGGCACACCTGCCGCAGGATCGAAGCGGTAGCTCTCCGGAGCGCCGTGCGCAGAACTGTGCTTATCAGACTCACCGCAGGCATAGGGAAGCGGGCCGAAAGCAGCTATCAGAGCTGCGCGCCATGCAGACCAGGAAAGCTGCTTGATGCCTTCATAGCTTTCCCATGCCTTGGCGGCACCGCATAGTCGTTGTGCTGCAACCAGCCATCTTGTGTGGTCAGGCCAGGCATGACGATCACCCAAAGAATTGATGTTGTGGAGCCAAAGGGTGACGTCGTCTGGAAAGCCGCGAAACGTTGGTATTTCCACGAACGCCGGCGGCAGGGAAGCGTGGACTGCGTTCCCGGGCAGGCGGACGCGAACGCGGTCTCATTGCCCTGGCCGGAGCTGCTGTGTCAGCTCGGCGATGGCGTGGACGAGGGCATCAGTACATCCCTGTCCGAGAGCCGCCGAGGAGGCTTGGACGCCGTCCCCGGACGGTGCAGTGGGTACCTGCGATGGTAGGGTGGCGGGCTCCATACCGGGGGAAGCGTGAACGGCATTCCTGGGAAGGGGGGACCCGGCACGCCGAAGCACCGTGCGAGGAACACTGGAGGCTGGAACACCTTAAGTCAGGTCCGTTGTAGTCGGCTTCGCCATTGTAATGCAATAACGGAGACACAGAGACACAGCACCCGTTCACTGATGATGATGATCCACAGCACAAATGGCACATACCCACCGTGGGGGATCGGCCAAGAATTGGGAGGTTTGGAGAAAATGGATTTAAATAAAATTAGAAAAAGCCGGCTGTTCTATTCTCACCTCGTCGTCTTTTCTTCTAGCGCTCCAGCGCCCGCCTTGCGAGCGCTCGCGGCCAAGTTCATTTCGTCTTTACAATATATATATATATATATATATATATATATATATATATATATATATATATATATATATATATATAGCTACCTGTCGATCCTCTAGAATGTAGTTTGGGGAACTGTCGCGTGTGCCGTTTTAATGTGTTAAGTACGTAAAATATAAGTCTGATGTGTGTTTCTGCTTCTGCGAGCTGCTTCTATCTCTTTCTGGAGTGATTCTGTACCCTATACCATCACAGGGATCGCCACCGAAAATTTAACCATTCTGTCTGCATCGAGCCACGATGGTGACGACAAAGTGCGCGCAGACTCAATAAAAGAAGACTGTGTTCCCTATTCTCGGGTGTGCCGCTAGAGTGCGACAGGACGACCTCTCGCAATTAAAGCCGATATTCTCAGTGAACCGCTGCAATATATTGTGACGACAATATATTGTGACAAGGCTTCACCTTGGTCTGGAGCGCTCGGACCGCGGGCGCGAGAAGAGAAGCAGAAGCGAGACAGGCGTTCGGCGTAACGGCCCAAATCATGGCCGAAATCCCGTAGTGGGTATGTGCCATACATATAGTCACCAAACCGAAACCAAACGGCTGTTTGTCTGACTCTCCTTTACAATGGCGCACCTATTTAGCTCGCGAAGCTTGGAACGAAAAGCGTGCCAAAACCTATCGCCAGAGATAGCAGTTAGAGGTGCACGATTGAAGCGCGACTAGGTGAGGGGGGGGGGACAAACACTGAAACTAGGAAACCTACGTGAACAAAAAAATGTTCAAAATTTTTAATCAGGGTACTGTCATACGAGTAAATATTCCGTTTCAATTATTATTGCTGTACTAAAGCAACAAATGCTAATTTTGTTCCTATTTCGCAGTTTATTAGTGCGTTCTTGGTGACCCCTACCAACCATTGATTCAGGCGAAAGGCTTGGCAAGACTGTGCAAACCAGCTATTATGTCGTGCGGAATGGCGTTGCTCAATAGAACGCGGCGGTTTCTTTCGAGTTTTTTTTTTTTTTCTTGCGTGTTTGTTCAAAGTGTGGAATGCGCTTCACTTCAACTTTTGCGTGGCCTAGCGCACGGTATTCATTGGCGAAAGGTGTGAGTGCAGGATTCTTGTTATCGTGCAAGTTCACGCTGCGGCATCCGACGCGTTGTCTCTCGTCGTGACGATAAATGCGGAACGCTCCGTGAAGAAACGTCGCGCAATGTTCGTTCACTCTCCGTAACACAGGTTCCGACGGGAAGCAAAATTATTAAGTCAAATGTTTTTTAAATGATAATGTGGGGCAGTGTTGTCTTGTCTGGTAACTGTTGGATATGAACACATGGTGTCGCACGGAATTGCGAATGATTCTGTGAAAAGGTTTCGCATTACGACTGTGTGCTGGCCATAGTACAAATGGCTTATCAGCCATTGACACCAAGAATGCTTCGCTTTACGTAGATGTCAACTGGAGTTGAGTGTCTTCTTTTCCTATACGCGTTTCAATTTATGCCGATGGCGCAGGAAAGTTGACCGGAGGTTTAGCGGAACATGATACTTAGTAGCGCAAAACTCGAAATAAAAGACAACAGTGAGAGGCGAGAGGAAAGTATCATGTTCAGTAACCACCAACTCGCCCAAGAAGAAATTATTCCGGAGGTTTTTCGTAGGCCCCCAGCACCTTGCTATCTCGGACACCGGTGTCAGCACTAACGATAAGCGCAAGCTTTTTAACGAATATCTTTCTTTTCGATCTGGCCTTACCTGCAGTGAACTCACATTGTATAGTGGGGTTTGGGGGACCGAATTTTCCGCAGAGTACGGTAACTTTTGGAAAAGGCACGGTATGAAAGGTATGGTAACTTATGGCACATTCGAATGTTCGTTTCAGAGCGCTGACACAGTGCTCTCAGGGTAGTGTAAAAACAGCGACACTGTACTTCACACTCAAAATACTAACAACTAAACTTGAACGGAGACAAGCACATAGTACCGCTATTCCGTCTTTGTTAACTCTACAGGAGTGCGCCTGTTGTCCCGATAATGCCTGCTTACTTCGCCGTACCACCTTTCCAGTTTTGCAGTAGTGCTCACAAACGACCATTCCGATGCCTCATTTTTCCGACGTGCACCTTTCAGCCCTTGCCTTCGTTCTTCCTTGAACAAAAACGACTGCTTTCTAAGACTTCTGTCGGCTTGTTCGCACGATTCACTCTGACAAATAAAGATGAGAAGCACGGATGCGCGCTAATCCCTCGCTCAGTCCCTATATAGTCTACCTCTATATAGTCGTGCCGCTTAACGGTCATGCTTAACGGCCACACTTAGCGGTCACGCTTAGCGGTTATGTAGCTCACCAATGACGTAGTCGTACTGCTTCCGCAGCTCCCCCAGCTTGTAGTCCCGGAGTTCGGGAAGGTCGGTGAAGGGCACGTGCACCACGAGGTTGACCATGGCCAGCAGCAGACCCACGGCGTTTTGTGGCGCAGCGCCACGGCCCCACATGGCGCAAGACATGGCGTCCAGGTCCCCGCCGCTCATGTTGTCGCTCTGTCTTCCTGCCGCTGGCCGTACAATGGAGTGTGTTCTGGCGACGCCTACTTTTAGTGCCCTGTATCTATCGACATTTAGTGAAGAGAGAAAGAAAGGACGCGGGCGACCATTCCGTTGGTTGCGGATGCCTGTCCCTGAGCGCACCTGTTCGAAGTACAGTTTCGCCTTGTCAAAGGCCGCACTGTAACAACGATCCAGGCTGCAAGTGGCAGGCGGCGCCAGCTGTGGTGTCAGTGGCAAGCTGCTTTTTAGAAAGGCGCCGTTTATAGGAAGTAAAATAAAAATGATATCAAGAAAATGAAATAAGAAAATGTTGGTGAACTAGACACAGCACATCAATGAAGTGAACCGAGGCATGGGTGTCTTTTCATAAAGAAAGTTCTACTGGCACCGTCATGTTCAAATTGGGACTGTGTCAGGCCCCTGCTTACCCTATGGCGAAACAAGATGCAGGGAGATTAGAGGGAGGAGCCCGCTCGAGCATGCCACTCCAAAGAAGCCAGTGTCGCCGATGGTGTGAGAGGGTTTTAACTTGCAGCAACGATGATTATTTTACGCGTTTCCTTTTTTCTTCAACCAGCGATGTGATGAGATGTAGCTTTGCGGCGCATGCGGCTGCATCACCTTGCTACGTGTAAGCAAGCTGCAAAAAAGTGAAGTGCCATCATCGTTCCGCAGCGCATGAAGAGTGCTGTGTTTGCAAACGTTAGCATTCGTGAAAACTCTAACAAAAGAACAATTGCAACCGCTATATAAGGTATACTCAATTGGAAGGTAAGTCAGCGTTACGCTGATACCAAAGGCAATGCATCTCAATGCAATGAGGCTGTTACGTGGAACCGATTCAGGGCATCTTATAAGCTGCGTAGATGCTTCTAGGAGCGCCATATTGTTTCTGAGTGGCTACGGCGATGTGCTGCTGGGCACGTGGTCACGGTTTCAATTCCCAGAAGCGGCGGCCGCATTCGGGTTGAGCCGGAATGTGCAAACGTTACATTTTACGTGCACGTCAGAGAACCCTAGGTGGTCCAAATAAATCCAGATTCCTCCACTACGGTGTCCCTCATATACCACTCTGCAATTTCGGGATGGTTAGTGCCACAACTAGTTTTGTATTTAGTCATTTTTATCAGTGACATCAACATTCATGCGGGGAAAAAATGTATTGATGGAACGGAGCTGATAACGCGCGCGCGTTTCGCAGCACACCTATAGATATAACCACTGTGTCGTGCTAACAGAGTGAAACGGCGCCATTGGAAAACACCAGACGACAGCAAACGAGAGCGACCTGCTAGGTTCTTGAAGTTACTTGTGCCAGAAGTTAGAACTGCTAAATGAAGAAAGTATGACGTTTAATTCTTTTTCTCGCGCTTGAAAATTTTAGCGTGTTGCGGTATCGCCTTGTTTGGTTTAACGAGGCTCAAATATAACAAAATTTCGTGTGATTGCGCTAGCGCCATTTGTTCAGGCAACCGGGGCGAAAACAAGATGACCCCCCCCCCCCTTTTTTTTTTTCTCAGTGTTAACATATGGGCATCAAGCGCTCTGCAGCGAAGGATTTCAACATTAACAAACCAGTACTGTTTTGTGCGCCTGCAGCGCCTGAAAAGCAAACACGCGCGAACCGCCGACATGACTCGCAGAGCAGTGCTGCTCGCGCACGCGTCATGCGCAAGCTCAAGCTCAGATAACAATGGTTGGTGGCACCACCCATGGTTTCCTGCGCGCCTTTGTAGCCATTTCTTAACGCTACACTGGACTGCAGATATAGAGGGTAAACCAAGCACTCCGCTCTTCTCATTTCAATCGGTTCTCCTCATATTATTGTTCGGTTAAGCGTTGTCTCTTTCTGCGCAGTTGGTGCCAGTATTGCCAGCGCACATGTGCTTAAACATTACGATCACTTTTATCGTTAGAATAAATAAATAAATAAATGTCCTTCGTCGCTGTGCCAAGGTCCAAGCTTCGCGACCTATTTAGGTCGCGAAGCTTGGAACGAAAAGCGTGCCAAAACCTATCGCCAGAGATAGCAGTTAGTGGTGCACGATTGAAGCGCGACTAGAGCCGCTATTCTGGACATTCCGCCATTTTCTTCGAGGCGTGACGTAGGCGCGACGCTTACAAAATGGCGCTGATGGCCCCGTTTTGCTTTCGTAACGTGACGCAAATTTGACGTTTCGCCTAAGAAACTGTAATATAGGCATTGAACCTAGCGTGGTTGATAACGCACAAACGCAGTTTT